>NW_008356263.1:1604122-1608287 GCF_000622305.1 Nannospalax galili
TCTCTCAACTTGGGAGAATTAGTTCTCTTCTGCCACAGTGTAGGTCCCAGATATTGAATTCAGGCCATCAGGCTTGATGACAAGCACCTTTACTCACTGAGCCAGCTCACCAACCCAAGAAGATGCGATCTTAAACACTGTCAATTTTATATTTTTGTTTCTTTTAGTGATGGCCATTGTGGATTGGACAATAGATAATTTTTTAAAACTTATTTCTTGATTTAAAAACCTTTAGTAGGGCAGTGATGTAGCATGTGGCTACAAAGCAAGGTAAAAAATGTTCTGTTTTCCCCGGCAGCCTTACTGTTTACCAGTGTAGCATATATTGGACACTGAGGCTGTAAAGTAGTTCACAGTCAAATCAGGGAGATAGAGGAATTAGCTGGCCTCAGTTTGCCAGATGGACAAGAATGAAAAAGGCTATCAGATGGAGGAAACAGCCAAATGTGAGGTGTTTTGAGTAAATATCTGTCAAAAGCCTACTTTGTGCCAGGAGCCAGGCAGGATCTTGAGGGTGCTGGATCAAACTTGGCCCAGGTGCTCCTTGCTCTCCCAGGAACTGGGTCCTGTGGAAAAGATGCTTGCCAAATAACCACACCAATGTTATGACTGTTTGAAACTGAACCTCATGGCTCTGTAGGCACCTAGGATAACCCTGATAGGTGGAGTTACAGAAAGCTTTTTTGAGAGACTCAGTTTTATGGTGTGAAAGATGAGCTGAAGTCTGACAAAGAGATGGTTCCTAGCAGAGGAAACAAGCCATGGCTTGAGGTGAGAATAGGCTTGGTGTTTCGAAGAGACAGAAGTTGGCCAGTGTGGCTGTGTTGCAGGTGTTCTGTACAGAGAGGTGAGACACCCAGGCTTTTCTCCCAGGAAGTAGTTTTGGTGCCAGCACTTGTTTCAGTGGATTTGTGTCCAAAAAACAGAGCCCAGAGCTCAGCAGAGCCCAGGCTTTGGCCCTGTTAGTTCTCCTTTACAATTCAGTTTCTTTGTCTCCCATATAATGGCAATATATATTCTGATTGGGAGGCCCTTACTAAGGATCATGACAGACAGGGCTGTGCTGCCTTTCCTTTGTTCTGTGAGGGACCCTGATCCAGCTGGAATGCAGTGGGCTGGGCGAGAGCGACGGAGGTAGATGTTGTCTGATCCTGCAAGGCCTTGTCCTAGGGTATGTGCATTTTAACTTAAAGCCAACGTGCCAGGGGAGAATATAAGGATTGGTTTCATTAGATTAGAAGTTCATTTATAATATCTATGTGGAGAATAGAGTCTGGGTAGGGTGTATGCTAGCAATCCACTTAAAAGGAGAATTCTGCAGCTCTCTGAAGGAGTGATGATGGTTACAGTTGTACCAGTTGGCCTTCAGAGAAGGGAATGATCCAGTTGAGGTAGAAATGAGGTTGGTGTGGTGAGAGGTATGTGAGATAGAGAAATAGCTTGTGGAAAATATGTCTCCTTTCAATTCATTGGTTGAAGTCCTAATTTCCAGTACTCCTGTTTGTTTGGCAAACTCCAACTCATGTTCACATCTCAGGTAGAAAAAAAATCAGTCTTTCAAAGAAGACTTCCTTGACCTTCTCTTATCAGGTTCCACAATTTCAAGTACCCACAGAAGCCTGTGGTTTATTTTGCAACAGTTTTCACACATTGGCTGTATTGGAAATAGGGCCTTTAAAGATGAATTAAAGTTAAATGACAGCATATGCGTTAAAACCTTATATAGACTTATGGTTTGAATGTGAAATGTCCCTTATAGGCTCATGTGTTCGAACACCTGGTCTCCAGCTGGTGGTGCTGTTTTAGTGGTGGAACCTTTAGGAGGTGGAGCCTTGCCGTAGGAAGTTAGTTATTGCGTGTGGACCTTGAGGATTTACAGACTGGCCCATCTGCTGTCTGCCTTCTGCTTCCTGACTGGAGAGATGATATGACCTCATGCTCCTGCTGCCACACCTTCCCTGCCATAATGGACTCAAATGGTAAGCCGAAATAAACCTTTTCTCCGCAAGCAGTTTCTTCACAGGTATTTGGTCACAGCAACAAGAAAAGTATTACATTGACCTAATCCATTATGACATGGGTAATGAGGATAGCGAGGGAGCAGAGGGACACACACACAGACCATGTGAAGACAATAAGAAGGTGGCCAACTACAAGCCAAGGAGACACTCCATCAGAGGAGCCAAACTGCTGCCACCTTGCTCTTGCACTTCCAGCCTCTAGAGATGAGAGGAAATGATGTTGTTTAACCACGCAATCGACAATATTTTGTCATGGCAGTCCTCTTAGAGTATTACAAAACCAAATGTCCAGAATAAAAAAGTACCTAGGAATAGTGCATCCATCTTACAGAAAACAGTATTGCCCTAAGATATACTCACATAAGTTCAAAATTCTGCCATCATGAACAGAGCCTTTAGTATTCTCTATGACTTGTGGGGAATTCCATTGCATTTACAATGACAATGAGCTTCTGGCAGACAACTGTGATGTCACCCCTGCAGTAGTGAGGTGGGCTCTGGAAGCAGGCTGGCTGGTACAGCAGCTGTTACAATACCAAGCATTTTTTCCTTTATTTCCTTGTCTCTATTATTCTGTTTCAATTTCATAACTTTGAGATTTGTACCTATGTTTTGTGAATTCTTATTGTATATCATCACTTAAAATAATAACTATATTTTTCACTTATAAAAACTCACATAATAATTTTTTAGAGAACAAAAACCTAACCTTTCTGTACTAGTTGCTTTTCTGTTGCTGTGATAATATACCATGACTAAATTTGTTTGGGCTTATCTTCGAGATGGAGACTTCGTAGTGGCAGGGACAGTGTAGCAGCAGGTGGCTGGAACAGGAAGCTGGCTGATTACACTTTATCCATAGGCAGGAAGAAGAGAGAGCAAACTGGAAGTGGGGCAAAGCTACAAATTCCCAAAGCCCATCCCTGTTGCGGGTTCTCCTCAGGCCAGCTGTGAAGACCCTAACCTGGATCGGGTCCCCTGCCAACTGGGGGGGCAAGAGGCGCCGAGTCACGACACACAGACCCAGGGAGTCGGGTAGAAGCAAGCACTAGGCGAGGTGCTGCAGGCTCGTTTAATGCAGGAGGGGGCAGGCCTTATATTTCCCTTTTTTTTCGCCCCCAAGTCCCTTTAGTCAGCGTATTGTTTTCTGATTGGTCCGTGCCACGCAGTCTGTCAGCAGTCACTGGGATCACAAACAGGCGCAATAGCATTACGAGTAGGGGTGTTTAGGCCTCTCAAGTTAACTGTTTGGTAAGCACCTCTCAGGTGGGTCCAGACTCCACCCTCTGCTCTACTGCCTTGGTGACATGGGTAAGGAAGTCTGTGAAGGACTCCCCTGACGGTTGAATCAAATTACGGAAAAAGACTTGTGTCACTGGGGCAGCAGCATTTAAGGGCCTTAAAGGCCAAATCAGAAACTTGTTGGAAATAGGCAAGTAGACTGGGAGATGGGGTCAGTATATTTTCCACATCCCGTGAGCATGTCCAACATAATGTTGAGGCCATATTGGAGATTTAGGCGTGCCTGGTTTTCAGCCTGATCGTCATAGGCTGTGTGCCAGTTTAGAAAGACTGAGGGTTCTAAGACTGCGTTTAGTAAGTTATACCAATCATAGTGGGTTTGTAAATGTAAGGACCACGGGCGAAGAACCTGTTCGAAATATGGGGAGTCAGTGCCCGATTGCTCAGCTGCCTTGTGGATAAGAACGAGGTCAGCAAGTGGGGTGGGCAGCCATGGACGCTGTGCTGCATTGGGGCCGACATTAACTGGAAATGGGGACAAAGGCAGGTGAGGCTTTAAGGAGGGTGTTCTAGGAGGGAGGGGCACGTTAGCAGGGGAAGGGACAGGATGGTTATGGGAGGGTAGAGAGTAACTCCTTCCATGGGTATTACGGTAGGGGAATTTCTGGATATGGTAGCTCTAGGAGAGTATCCTGAGGTATAGGCAAAGGAGCTCCTTCCTTATTGGAAGTGGGTACAGAGGCAGTGTCCACTTCCGGGTCTGGGAGGTCCGGGGTCGATGTAATAGCCAGATCTACACTAGATTGCTCCTGGCAGTGTTTGTTGTGGGCCGAGATGACTTCCTCAGGAGAGGAGGATTTAAGGCTAGCAATGATGGCTAGGAGGATCGGTATGAACGATGT
>NW_008356263.1:1608582-1631492 GCF_000622305.1 Nannospalax galili
AACCCTCTGGTTTTAAGGAGCACCTTGAGTGCTGCCGTTTGTGGTTCCCTGCATTGTGGTGGCAAGTTGCCCATTGTGGGAGGGTCTCACAAAGGGGAATTTGCCACAAAAGTAGAAGACGAGGGTGACTACCAAGAGGGCACAAAGGAAGCAGAGAAGCACTGTGAGCCACTAGGATGTAAACCACCCCGACATGTAGAGGTATATCGGATCCAAATGTCTTGTGCTTAGTGAGGGATTTCTGAAGGCCGTGGCACTCCAGCCGTATGCTCACATGGTGTCTCTGGGAAAGGCAACAGGGTGACCCGAAGCCTGGGCTCTGAGTTCGGGGTGGATCAGCCCCAGTGAGGGATTTCTGAAGGCCGTGACACTCCAGCCATATGCTCACATGGTGTCTCTGGGACAGGCAACAGGGTGACCCGGTGAGCCGAGATGGGGGAGGTGCCGACGTGGGCTTCAGGACCACGTGGTGGAGTGCGCCTCCCTGATCTAACAAACTAGCCCAACAATAAAGACAACAGACAGGGTGGATGGGACAGAGGAGGGGGTTACTCGCTCACCCCCAAGCAAGCGAAGAAACAGACAAATCCAGGGGCCTACTTACCGAACGAACCGAGGTTCTGGGTGTCGCCAACACCGTGGGCAGGGGTCCCTGTTTGGGCACCAGGTGTTGCGGGTTCTCATCTGGCCAGCTGTGAAGACCCTAACCTGGATCGGGTCCCCTGCTGATTAGGGAGGTAAGAGGCTCAGAGTCATGACATAGACACTGGGAGTTGGGTAGAAGCAGGCACTAGGCGAGGTGCTGCAGGCTCATTTAATGCAGGAGGGGGCCAAGTCCTTTTAGCATATCGTTTTCTGATTGGTCCATGCCACGAAGTCTGTCAGCAGTCACTGGGCTCACAAGCAGGGTACGGAGACGTGGGCTCCTTTTGGTGGGCTATTTGCGGACCAAGAAGTGAAGTGAATTCTCACTGAATCCCAGGACTTTGGGTCCATGCCATCTTTGGAGGCCTCCTGCTACACATCCCCAGTAACATACTTCCTTTAACAAGGCTCTACATCCCCAAATTCCTCCCCAAATGATGCCACAAACAGGGGACAAAATGTGGGGGGCATTTTTCATTCAAACCACAGCACCTTGTAATGAGATTAAAAACTATTCTATGTAAATATTTTTGTTTTGTTTTGAGACAGTGTCTCTGTAACCCTGGCTGGCCTAGAACTCCTTATTCAGACCAGACAGGCCTTGAATTCAGAGATTTGCTTGCCTCTGCCTCCCAAGTGCTGGTATTAAAGGTTTATGCCACCACATCCAGCTCTATGCAAATATTTTTTTAAATAAGAGAAAATATCCCTAAACCATATTGTTAAGTGAAAAAAATGCATCTGTAGATATGAACCTTTTTGTTTTTTAAAATAACCATTTGTTAGGTGCTTGGGGGGAAATCTGGAAATGTGCAACTAACTTTTAAAGTATTGTGAAGATTTTACCGTTTAAAGATCTGAATGAACCCTGTTGAAGATTTTCCATACTGGGGAAATGGCAATACATGGTCAAATGCTGAAGGTCAACAAAACTTAAGAGTTAGTTTATTGCTCCAGAATTTCCATGCTTACTGACCTAGGGGAACCTTCAGAGTCATAGCAAATACTAGTAAAATTTAATATCATCCTCATTTTAAAATAAAAATTATAAATACATATCTTAATATTCTTCATCTTATGTGCCATATAAGCCTACTCAATATAGAATGCCATGTTTCTATAAAGACACAGGTGGAGAGTGGAGTACAGAGTGACGCATCAGCATGGTAGTTTGTGCACTCAGAATCCTTTTGTAAGTTTTTAAATTAAAAAAATTATTTATTGTATTTATTTTATGAGTATATTGCCTGCATGTAACATAAGTGCACCATGTCGTGCAATGCCTGCAGAGGTCAGAAGAGGGCATCAGATCCTCTGGAACTGGAGTACAGATGGCTGTAAGCCATTATGAAGGTGCTGGGAACCAAACCAAATTCTTCTGCAAGAGCAGCTCGTGCTTTTAACTGCTGAGCCATCTCTTCAGGCCCCAGAATTCGTTTTTTTGCACAAAGCAGCCAGTGTGCCAGATTTGGTGAATGTGACTGTTCTGAGAGGCCCCCAACATGGACCATTCTTTATTGTTCTTGCTGTTTTTTAATTTTATGTGTATGAGTGTTTTGCCTGCATGTATATAAGTGTACCCATGTCATGAAATGCCCAGAAGAGGACATTGGGTCCCCTGGAACTGGAGTTAGGATAGTTGTGAGCCACCATGTGGGTGTTGAAAACCAAACATGGGTTCTCTGGAAGAGAAGCCAGTGCTCTTAACCACGGAGCCATTTCTCTAGCCCCCAATTCTTTGCTTTTTTGTCTGAGAAAGGAAGATGAAGACTGTAATGAGCTCTCAGATGGCTCCCGCTGACTTTCTGGATGCTCTGGATATCGCTCAGCCGTAGATGCAGCAGTTGAGGTGATTGTTCTGAAGGAGGTGGTATCCTTGAAGGAAACTGCCTAGGACAACAGTTCAACAGTGTCATACCCAACAGTTTTTGGAAAGAACATATTAAAATTATCTAGTATGCTTTTGTGCAGTTGAAACACATTGAATGTGGAATTTGAGGGGTTGAAGAGATGGCTCGGCAATTAAGAGCACTGGCTGCTCCTGCAGAGGACCTGGGTTCGATTCCCAGAACCTACATGGCAACTAACAACCATATGTAACTCCAGTTCCAGGGGATCTGACACTTTTCTGGCTTCTGAGGGCATTGCTCGCACATGGTGCACTTACATTCACACAGGAAAAATACTCATGCACATAAATTAAAAAAAAACTTCATTAAAAAAGTTGAATTAGATAAAAGAATTTAATAACTATCCTCATAATATATCAAAATACTGTTTTTCAGACTTTTAACTAATTCTGCTTAGGGCCGATTTTCTGAAATGAGCCTAAGTTGAAATGAAAATTGAACATTGATAAAGTGATTGTGTACAGTTTGGAAAATTATTTCATTTATTAAAATGAAGTTCACATTACTTTTAAATGTGATCAAATGATCAAATGACAATGAATTGGAGATAATTAATCAATCTGTCTTTATTGAAGACCCCTTGGGCTGATGAAGGAAACACAATAACCTGAATTGCAATTATCATGACATTTATTGCACTTTGTGCCAGGTACAGCTACCCAAAGCCCTCCTCTATCAGCAGCTGACACATAGGGGAACAGGTGGGAAATATTTGCCTGTTACCTGAGATTTTCACATAGCATTCCTTCAGAGAAACCAAACAATTATGTGACCTCATTCTCACACAGCACATTCCACTGACATGACAGAGACTAAGGAGCTAGACCTAAAAATACTTTTGTTTGAGATGCAGTGAGGAAACATTGAGGTTTTCAGAAGGAAATGGAACGATTGACTCATATTTGGAACGACTTTTTGTCTGACTCGAGGAGAATAGCTCCAAGAAGGTAAGAATGAAGGCGGAGAGGTCAGGTACCTGCTAGGGAGACACTGTGTGACGAGAGGTGCTAGGGATGACCGGAATGGGATGACATGGGCTCAGTCAGTGGGATTTGCTGAAGAGAAGAGGGATGGGCAAACCTGAGAGCTAGGGTTATAGCTGGTGCATTGGGACAGGCATGGGCAGGTGGTCTTTGAGGGTTCATGGCAGATCTGGGAAGATTACAGAGTTGGGAATGGGACTCAAGAGCTCTCTTTGGAGCATGTTTATTAAATGAAATGCTTATTAAACATACTGGAGGAGACCTGTGTGGTATACTGGTCTCTAGAAGAACTCAGAGAAGAGGCATGAGCTGAACATAGGAATTTGTAACTCAGTATACAGACCCATGCAAAACCACAAGGCAGGATATGATCCTACTGGCAGAACAGGGACTCAATGATGACCCTTCTAAGAAAGGCCAGTGTTTAAGTACCAAGTACAGGGAGTCCTACTAGGGAGACTGAGAGAAAACAGCTAGTGAGTCTGGAGGAAATTCCTAGAGAGATTTATTCTATTGAAATACAGTGTGGTGGAAAATGCCAATTAATGTTGCATTATGATTAGGACACAAAATACTTTTGGGGGTGATGAGTTAAAAGAGAGGTGTCATGCAGAAGGCCCATGCTGTACTGCTAGTTCTCCTGCCTCTACCACTCACTCCTTCTGTGGTAGTCAGGCATGAAATGCTGTTGACAAATAAAAACAAATCTCACAGACTCCCCTCCCCAATTGCCAAAGCTCTAAGTGGTCTTTGATCTAGATTTACATTAAAAAAAAAAGATTATGGGGGCTGGAGAGATGGCTCAGTGGTTAAGAACCGTGGTTATTCTTTCAGAAGACGTGGGCTCGAATCCCAGCACCCACATGGCAGCTAACAACTGTCTGAAACTCCAGTCCCTGGGGATCCTACAGCCCCTTCTGACCTCCGCAGACATTGCACAACACGGGTGCACTTATCTACCTGTAGGCAATACACACATACACATAAGATGAAAAAAAAAAAAGATTGTCTATGGGAGCTGGAGAGGTGATTAAGAGAGGAAGACCCAGCACCCACATGATGGCTAAAAACTATCCATGACTCCAGTTCCAGAGGATCCAGTGCCCTCTTCTGACCTCAGTGGGCATTGCACAAGAGTGCACTTACATACATGCAGGCAATACACATGCAACATAAAATAAAAATAATAAATAAAATACTTTTAAAAGATTGTGTGTGTGACCAATACAGATAGTTTTCTGTGCCAGTTACTGTTGTGGTTAAGGCCAGAAAAAGGCATGAGACCTTGGAATTGGCATTACAGGTAGTTGTGAGCCAACTGATGTTGGGTGCTGGGAACCAAATTTGAGTCCTCTGGAAGAACAGAAAGTGATGTTGGGTGCTGGGAACCAAATTTGAGTCCTCTGGAAGAACAGAAAGTGATGTTGGGTGCTGGGAACCAAATTTGAGTCCTCTGGAAGAACAGAAAGTGATGTTGGGTGCTGGGAACCAAATTTGAGTCCTCTGGAAGAACAGAAAGTGATGTTGGGTGCTGGGAACCAAATTTGAGTCCTCTGGAAGAACAGAAAGTGATGTTGGGTGCTGGGAACCAAATTTGAGTCCTCTGGAAGAACAGAAAGTGATGTTGGGTGCTGGGAACCAAATTTGAGTCCTCTGGAAGAACAGAAAGTGATGTTGGGTGCTGGGAACCAAATTTGAGTCCTCTGGAAGAACAGAAAGTGATGTTGGGTGCTGGGAACCAAATTTGAGTCCTCTGGAAGAACAGAAAGTGATGTTGGGTGCTGGGAACCAAATTTGAGTCCTCTGGAAGAACAGAAAGTGATGTTGGGTGCTGGGAACCAAATTTGAGTCCTCTGGAAGAACAGAAAGTGATGTTGGGTGCTGGGAACCAAATTTGAGTCCTCTGGAAGAACAGAAAGTGATGTTGGGTGCTGGGAACCAAATTTGAGTCCTCTGGAAGAACAGAAAGTGATGTTGGGTGCTGGGAACCAAATTTGAGTCCTCTGGAAGAACAGAAAGTGATGTTGGGTGCTGGGAACCAAATTTGAGTCCTCTGGAAGAACAGAAAGTGATGTTGGGTGCTGGGAACCAAATTTGAGTCCTCTGGAAGAACAGAAAGTGATGTTGGGTGCTGGGAACCAAATTTGAGTCCTCTGGAAGAACAGAAAGTGATGTTGGGTGCTGGGAACCAAATTTGAGTCCTCTGGAAGAACAGAAAGTGATGTTGGGTGCTGGGAACCAAATTTGAGTCCTCTGGAAGAACAGAAAGTGATGTTGGGTGCTGGGAACCAAATTTGAGTCCTCTGGAAGAACAGAAAGTGATGTTGGGTGCTGGGAACCAAATTTGAGTCCTCTGGAAGAACAGAAAGTGATGTTGGGTGCTGGGAACCAAATTTGAGTCCTCTGGAAGAACAGAAAGTGATGTTGGGTGCTGGGAACCAAATTTGAGTCCTCTGGAAGAACAGAAAGTGATGTTGGGTGCTGGGAACCAAATTTGAGTCCTCTGGAAGAACAGAAAGTGATGTTGGGTGCTGGGAACCAAATTTGAGTCCTCTGGAAGAACAGAAAGTGATGTTGGGTGCTGGGAACCAAATTTGAGTCCTCTGGAAGAACAGAAAGTGATGTTGGGTGCTGGGAACCAAATTTGAGTCCTCTGGAAGAACAGAAAGTGATGTTGGGTGCTGGGAACCAAATTTGAGTCCTCTGGAAGAACAGAAAGTGATGTTGGGTGCTGGGAACCAAATTTGAGTCCTCTGGAAGAACAGAAAGTGATGTTGGGTGCTGGGAACCAAATTTGAGTCCTCTGGAAGAACAGAAAGTGATGTTGGGTGCTGGGAACCAAATTTGAGTCCTCTGGAAGAACAGAAAGTGATGTTGGGTGCTGGGAACCAAATTTGAGTCCTCTGGAAGAACAGAAAGTGATGTTGGGTGCTGGGAACCAAATTTGAGTCCTCTGGAAGAACAGAAAGTGATGTTGGGTGCTGGGAACCAAATTTGAGTCCTCTGGAAGAACAGAAAGTGATGTTGGGTGCTGGGAACCAAATTTGAGTCCTCTGGAAGAACAGAAAGTGATGTTGGGTGCTGGGAACCAAATTTGAGTCCTCTGGAAGAACAGAAAGTGATGTTGGGTGCTGGGAACCAAATTTGAGTCCTCTGGAAGAACAGAAAGTGATGTTGGGTGCTGGGAACCAAATTTGAGTCCTCTGGAAGAACAGAAAGTGATGTTGGGTGCTGGGAACCAAATTTGAGTCCTCTGGAAGAACAGAAAGTGATGTTGGGTGCTGGGAACCAAATTTGAGTCCTCTGGAAGAACAGAAAGTGATGTTGGGTGCTGGGAACCAAATTTGAGTCCTCTGGAAGAACAGAAAGTGATGTTGGGTGCTGGGAACCAAATTTGAGTCCTCTGGAAGAACAGAAAGTGATGTTGGGTGCTGGGAACCAAATTTGAGTCCTCTGGAAGAACAGAAAGTGATGTTGGGTGCTGGGAACCAAATTTGAGTCCTCTGGAAGAACAGAAAGTGATGTTGGGTGCTGGGAACCAAATTTGAGTCCTCTGGAAGAACAGAAAGTGATGTTGGGTGCTGGGAACCAAATTTGAGTCCTCTGGAAGAACAGAAAGTGATGTTGGGTGCTGGGAACCAAATTTGAGTCCTCTGGAAGAACAGAAAGTGATGTTGGGTGCTGGGAACCAAATTTGAGTCCTCTGGAAGAACAGAAAGTGATGTTGGGTGCTGGGAACCAAATTTGAGTCCTCTGGAAGAACAGAAAGTGATGTTGGGTGCTGGGAACCAAATTTGAGTCCTCTGGAAGAACAGAAAGTGATGTTGGGTGCTGGGAACCAAATTTGAGTCTGCCTTTCACACCAACCATTACACCACATTTGACTTCATCTATCCAGGTTTGGCTTCAGGAAGTCACAAGCATACTCCTCATTTTACAAGCAGGGAAACTGAGAACAAGAGTGGCCCAGTACTGCCTCAAGTCATACAAAGAATGACCCTTGCTTGTCTTCAAAGCTGAGCTCCTCCATTCATGTTATCCTTGGTTAAGGTCCAGCATATTATAAATAGTCCCCCGAATGTACCGCCGTTGGTTCTACTATCGGAGTCGATCAGAGCTAGGAGTGTTGTACTGGAGCAGACTGACAGACATGGAAGAACTGAAACACAGAAGGCAAGTAAGCAAAACGATGGCACAGGAGCTCCCTGCAGGACAATCGCATCTGGTCCCCTGGCCAGCCTCTTCCTGTGCCCAGTCATTGATATTTGAAAAAGTTTTTTCTTTAACAAACACATCCCATTTTCCGCTTCCCTCTTCTTTCTGTGAAGCAGCAGCCAGCTTTGTGGTTCATTCTTCAGGAAACTAGCTAGAGTGTGCCAGGAAGATTGCAACTAAGAACCACAGAGTTCTCTTTCTTACAAAATCTGTAAACAAAGACGCGACCTGTGCCTTTTGACTTGCAGCATTCTTTTTTTTAATACATTTAAAAAAATTTTTATTTATTATTTTTATTTTATGTGTATGAGTGTTTTGCCTGTATATTAAGTGCACCAGTGTTTGCAGTGCCCACAGAGGCGAGAAGAGGGCATCAGATCTCTTGGAGCTGGAGTTACAGATGGTTGTTAGCCATCATGTGGGTGCTGATAACTGAACTCAGATCCTCTGGAAGAGCAGGAAGTGCTCTTAACCACTGAGCCATCTCTCCAGCTCCTGTAAGCTATGTGTTGTTGGGGTGTTTTTTTGTCCTCTTGATGGTATAATACTGGAGACTGAGTAATTTATTAAGAACAAAGATTTATCTGGCTCATTGTCCTGAAGGCTGTGGGGAGCCGCCTGCCGTCCCTGCAGACGCCATTACAAGATGGCGCTCACATCTGGTTCATGCTGAGCAGTAAATAAGTCAGTACGCATGCCCGAAGTAATTTTCCACCTTCTAGTCTCTGCCTACCTCGTGGCGTGATATGGGCTGATGAGTTTGCGACCAATCAAGAGTTGCCACGTCCAAGACGGGCTTACTAACCTATATAAGGGCTGGGTTTCCGACATTCGGGGTCTTCGCCCTGTAAGCTTATGCTCTCCCTCTCAAGATGCATTAAAGCTTTTCTGCAGAAGGATCCTGAGTGTGCCGCGTCGTTCTTGCTGGCGAGACGATAGCGCGGGACAGAAGGCTAGGGAGTCTGAGGGCATGGCACTAGCATCTAGTGAGGGCCTTCATGCTGCATCATCCCATGGTAGAAGGCAGAGAGGCAAGAGAGGGCAAGAGTGAGAGAAGATGAACTCACATTTATGACACAATCACCCAGGCAATAGCTAACCCACTCTTTCCTTAGTGATGTTAATCCATTCGTGTGAGTATAGCCCTAATGCTTAAGTTTGCATTGGGGGTAAGTTTCCAGCACATGTACTTTGTAGGCACAATCAAATCACAGCACGGTGTGTGCATTCATGTGTGTGAGAGAGAGATGGCCAAGGTGGACCCAAATGACCCAAGTTCTAGACCAGGCAATGTCCAAACTAAAGTGACAACCACATGTGGCTCTAGACTCACAGATTTTCTATAAGGAAGGTCTTGATGGAAAAGCCAGGCTAGCCATCTTGCTTTTTCTATGAAAACTCTGAGGTCCAGAGAAGAAGGACTAATTTGAGCTCACACCATTGTTCAGGAATGGAGAAGACCCAATCTGGTTCTCACACTAGTCCTTTCTAGCCAGGATACGAAGGGGAAGCGAATTAGCCATGACAGGGCCCAGTCACTAGTCACACAGGTGACGCCTATCCTCTTGTTTCATCTCTGCTGTAACCAGGAAGAAAGTGAGAAATGCCCTAAATCCAAACAAAGTGCTAAGGGACATGCCCAAGAAAGCTGTTCCACTCTAGTGACAGGTCAAGGGACCCTGCTAGAGCAGGGACTTTTGAACCGTATCAGCAGTTCTTAAAACATGGCTACAGACCAGCATCAGCATCACTTGGAACTTGTAAGACATACAGGTTCTCAGGCTCCACTGCAGACCTGCTGAGCCTCACTCGTGTGTAAGGAAAAACCCTGGATGGAGCATCTGAAGGGTGGGAGAGTGTAGATGCCTTGCAACCCCCAGACTAGTCTTCACCACATCCTCCAGATCTTGAGGTTTCTGGAGATTGCTCTTAATCTTTTTAATCTCTCTGGTTCATTCCATATGTAATGAATAGGTTAGCATAGAGAAATAGAGGAAGTGGAAGACTGGACTCAAAAGGTGCCTGTTTTCAAAAAAAATTGGAAGGTAGGAGCACTTTCAAAGACATCCTAAGCATAGGCCCGCTTGACCCATCTGAGGTGTGGTAGAGTGGGCACAAGTGCCTCTAAAACAGACTCATCTCCATCTCCATTGTCTCTGAGTGCAAGCTTCCGATAGGACTTCAAAGGGATGCTCCCACATCATTTCAAGTACAGCAACAAAGGTGTGTAACTGTCCACTTCCTGGGTCTTTGGGGCCATAGTGTAATCCTCCCTGCTCTCCCTTATGCCCTAGTTGAACTGCTCCAGCCCCAAGGCTTTCCCAGCAGGCAGTGGAGCTGGCTCCCTATAGACCTGTGACCAGAGAGTACAGACTGAAAAAAAGCAATGCCAAGATTAACATATGAAAGATGTCAGCTGACAGATAAAGCCTGAAAGCCCTTTCCTACCTTGTCTTCATACAACAAATGGAGCATGTTCAAGAACACCACGTCCAAAGGCAACTTACAGAAGAATTTATTTTGACTTAAGGTCCCAGAGGGAGAGTCCACAATGGTGGGGAAGGGTTGGCAGTAAGCAGACGTGCTCAGAGCTCACGTTTAATTGTAAACACAAAGCAGAGAAGGTAGACTAGTATGGGGCGTGCTGGGCGCCAGGTGTGAGTTGCGCGGGTATCTCGGAGTCCCCACGCACACCTGGAGAGTCACGGCGCGTGGGTCCCGCAGGCTTCTCCGCCATGCTGCGTCCTGGAAGCGGCGGCGGATCTGGCCACAGGCGGGTCTGCTTCTCGCGTCGCTGTCCGCCGCTTCGGTGCTGAAAGTCCCTGCTGCTGAGGCTTTGCTCAGCCGTGTCTCCGCCCTGATTTCACCCGTGCACCTTCCTCAATATGCGAGTTCCACCGGCTGCTGGAACACGCGGGAATAGTGCGAGGCGGCTAAAGCTAGGGCTCCGTGAGTCGGTGACGGAGGAATGCTGCCCCCCGGAGAGGCTGGATCGCCAGTAGTAAGACGCAGGACTCTGCTTAGTCCGTGTTACAGCTTTTATTAAGTGTTCAGCTCCTAGCTCCTAGTGATCCAGCTCTCTATTATTGAGAGAAGACTGGGATATTTTATACCATGGGGGTAGTGGTAAAAGCTTTAGCTGATAGGTATTTTGGGGATGCCTCATTTGCATGTGGAAATGGGCTCCCGCCACGCTGCCAGACTGCCTGAAAAATCACACAGGAAAGCATGGTATTTCCAGAGCCAGAGGCCATGTTTATGTGGTTTTCTATGGTGGCTATTTCAAAGGAGAGTTAGGAAGATGCCAGGTACTCTGCTGAAAGGAGTCATCTGCATATGAAACCGAGCCCATGGGCCACCCAGATATGGAGAGACTACGACTTCACAGCAGGGGTCCCCAACAGACTAGAAGTGGGGCAAAGGTATGAATTCTCAAAGACTGTCCCTGGTGACATGCTTCCTTCAGCAAAACCACACCTCTGAAAGGTTCAATGACCTTTCCCAAACAGTGCCACCAACTGGGGATAAAGTGCCCAAATACTTGAGCCTATGGGGCACATTTCCTATTCAAACCAGCACAGTTGGATCCTGTGTAGATGACCCAGAAAACCCAGTGGTTTTGCAGCACACACTTTGCCCCCCATTCACTAGCCAAGATTCTAATTATCAGTAGTGCTTTCCCAATGAACTTTGTCATTTTTTTCTTTTATTTTTTTAATTGAATTTTTGTGATTTTCTTTTCCTTTTTTTTTTTTTAAATTTTATGTGTGTGAGTGCACCCATGTCATGCAATGCCGTGGAGGTCAGAAGAAGCATCACATTCCCATGGAACTAGAGTTAAGGATGGTTCATAGCCACCATGTGGGTGCTGGGAATCAAACCCGGGTCCTCTGCAAGAGCAGTCAGTGCTCTTAACCAATAAGCCATCTCTTCAGCCCCATGATTTTCATACAATATAATTTGGGGTATTTAGATCCCTTCTCCTATTTGTCCCTCCCCTAATTTCCCCTTGCCCAATTAAATGTACTGTATTCTATATAATAAGGCCTATAGAGTCTAATTTGTGTCCCCAAATGTCCTTCAACATGAGTCCATTCACTGGAGCCTGGTTAACCTAACAAGAGTCACATCCTTGAAAGAGACATTCTCTCCCATTCCCAGCAGCCATCAGTTGTCAAAATATCCTTAGGGTGGGTTGGGGTTTCTTATCCACTTCCTCTGTTTGTGCTGGGATTTTGTCGGATTTGAGCTTACATGGGACTTGTGCATGCTATCACCATTGCTGTGAGTTCATATGAGTAACTGACCAGCTGTCTGGAAAACTCTGTTTCCTTGTGGCCATCCACATCTCTGACTGTTAAAGTCTTTCCACCCCCTTGTCTGCAATGATCTTTGAGCCTTAGGAGGCAGAACTTCGACAGAGATGTTCTATCCAAGGATAAGTACTCCGCAGTCTCTTGTTCTCTGCACATTGGCCAGTTGTGGATTTCTACATTAATCACTATTTGCGACATAAGGAAACTTCTCTGGTTGAGAGTTGAGAGATGCATTAATCCATAGGTATAACAGTAAGTCATTAGGAATCATTTACTAGAATAATTACTTAGTAGAAAATGAATATTGGGCTCTCCCCTATGTCCTGTGACCTGTCTAGCCTCAGGTTCCTAAGCCTGATGCCATTGTCAGGTATGGGCTCCATCCTATGAAGCAGATCTTAAATCCAATTAGAAAGTGGTTGGTTACTCCCATAATATTTGTGACACTACTGCACCAGTGGATTCATGGCTGAGTAAGGTTGGTGATTATTTTTTCCTTACAGTAACATGCACAGCACCTTTCATGAAGGCTAGGCAGTAGAGATGAGGCTCTGAAGTCAGTACCAGCTTGATTTCTCCTTGTTTGATCCACAGTTCATATATGTGGTGTCTTCAGCAACAGCAGTTTATCATCAAGTTCTGGTGGGTAACAAAGAGCAGGGGCGATGGCCAGTATTGTTTGAGGGTCTATGGGACCCCTGGTCAACAGCTTCTAGAGAGGGAGTTTTTTTTCCTAGTATTGAGGAATTTTTGTTAACCTATGGCACCTAGAAGGGGAAATGTCCCCCTTTTATAGGGTGACTCCTTTTAATCTCTATAATGTATATACTTTAATATACTTTAAGAAGCTTCTATAGTGGCAGGTTTCCATATAACTTTTTCTGTCTTTCTTTCTCTCTTTCTCTCTCTCTCTCTCTCTCTCTCTCTCTCTCTCTCTCTTTTGGTCTTCTTGAGACAGGGTCTCCCTGTAGCCCCAGCTGGCCTGGAACTCACTATGTAGACCAGGCTGGACTTGAACTCAGAGATCCACCTGCCCCTACCTCCCAAGTGCTGGGATTAAAGGCGTGTGCCACCATGCCTGGCTCAAATATGGCTTTTCTAAAGGCCTTTAGTGTTACTTACCCCTTTCCATTCTCCCTTCTCTGCCTTGCCTTCCAATTCCTCACCCCATTTAACCCTTTCTACTCCAATGTTCCCTTTATATTGCTGCATTCTACCCCCTCTCCCAAGAAGCCCCCATGGCCATTTATTAGTTACTTGACCTCTCTGGATTTTCAAATTGAAACATGCATATCTAAGATTTCAAAGCTAGCATCCAGCTGTGAGAGAGACCATGCTACGCTTGTCTTTCTGGGTCTTCGTTCTCTCACTCAGGATGATTGTTTCCAGTTCCATCAACTTACCATCAAATTCACAATTTTGCTTTTTTATGAGTGGAATAATATTCCTTTGTGCATATGTACCACACCTCCATTATCCATTCTTCTGTTGATGAACAAAACTAGGTTGTTTCCAGTTTCTGGCTATTATGAGGAAGGGCAGCAATAAACATAGATAAAGAGATATTTCTGTAGTGCAGTATAGTCTTTTGGGTATAAGCCTAAGAGTGATATGACTGGGTCATATGGTAGATCAATTTCAAGCTTTTTGAAGAATCTCTACACTGATTTCCATAGTGGCTGCCCCAGTTTGCAATGCCATCAGCAGTGGATAAGTGTTCCCATTTACCAGTATTTATTATTGCTTGTTTTTTTGGGTCTTAGCCATCCTAAGTGGGGTAAGATGAACTCTCAAACTGGTTTTAATCTATATTTCCCTGATGACTAGAGATGTTGAATATTTTAAAAGTATTTCTCAGGGCCTGAAGAGATAGCTCAGCAGTGAAGAGCACTGGCTGGTCTTGCAGAAGACCCGGGTTCGATTCCCAGCACCCACATGGCAGCTACAAACCGTCCTTAACTCCAGTTCCAGGGGAATTCGAAGCTCTCTTCTGACCTCCGCGGCATTGCACAACACAGGTGCATTCACTTACATGCAGGCAACACATTCATACACACAAAATTAAGAATAAATAAAGTTAAAAAAAGTATTTTCCAGTCATTTGTGTTTCATCTTTAGAGAACTCCTTGTTCAGGTCCATGCCCACTTTTTAAATTGGGTTGTTTGTTTGGGTTTTTTTTTTTTTTTTTTTTTTGCTACTTCATTTTTTGAGTTCGTTGTACATTCTGGATATCAACACGCTGTAAGAGGTATAGATGGTAAAGTTTCCCATCTGTTGTCTGCCTCTTCACTTGAATGATGGTGCCCTTTCATGTATAGAAGCTTTATACTTTCATTGGTCCCAGTTGTCAGTTGTTGGACTTATGACTGCACTATAGGAATCCTGTTCAGAAAGTCCTTTCCTGTGCCTATAAGTTCCAGCACATTCCCCCACTTTCTCCTCTATTTAATTCAGGGTATCAGGTCTTATATCGAGGTCCTCGATTCACCTGGAGTTGGGTTTTGGGTATGGTAAGAGGCAGGGTCTAGTTTCATTCTTCTATATACCCAGAACCATTTGTTGAACATGCTATCTTTTCTCCAGTGTATATTTGTGGCTCCTTTTTCAAAACTTGGGTGGCTGTAAACATGTGGATTTAAACCTGGATCTTCAATTCTATTCCACTGATCAATGTGTCTATTTTTATGCCAGGATAATGCTGTTTATATTACTATAGCTCTGTAGTGAAATTTGAGAATCAGCAGTTCTTTTATTGTTCAGGATTATTTTGGCTATCCTGGGAATCTCATGGATGGAATTCAGGGCCGCAGGTCTGAGGTGGGGAAGGATCAGAGACCCAGTCTGGCTGAGAGTTGAGACAGCAGAGAGTGACTCACCCTGCCAAAACTAGATGAGCACACAGACCCTAAATGGGATAGGAGCCCCTTGACTTGAGGAAGTCTGAGAGCCTTATTTTATTTCTATTTCTAGCCATGTATCCCTGGTCCAATTTTTTGCCCTTGAACACAAGATTCAAATATGAACTCAAATCCACACCTATAACATACCTGCTTCCAAAGCTCTTCCCTGGTCTTTACAGGGGTTCATTCTATCATTAAGCCAGGTGCCACCACATCAGTCCAAACCTGGGATCTGGCCATTTTGGCTAAAGTGGTCACTCAGCACCAGCATCCCACACTTAAAATAAGACCAAATTACTAAATATGAAAAACATCCTGTGATAATGAATTAAAAGAATTGAAAATTTTCAAGATGACATTCCTAAATTTGTCGACAAATCCCACATGATCAGTATCAATTATAAGCTGCTTCTTTTGCAGAAATCAAAAAAGTAATCCTAGGGGACTAGAGGTGATTCAGCAGTTAAGAGCACTGGCTGCACTTCCAGAAGACCCACACGTGGCTAACAACCATCCATAACTCCAGTTCCAGGGTATCACATGCCCTTGTCTGGTCTTCATGAGTTTTCACACATATGGTGCACTTACATACATGTACAGAGAGCACTTATACACCTAAATATAAGTAAATAAATAAATAATAATTTTAATAAGTAATTCTAAAATTTATATGAAAACAAGAGGAGGTGAGACTAGCCAAAGTAATCTTGGAAAACGACAAACTCAAAGAACTTATATTTCTTAATTTCAAAACTTTACAGAAGCAAAGGCTATTTTTCCTCTCTGTCTCTGTCCCCTCTCTCTCCCTCCCTCCCTCCCTCCCTCTCTGTGGCTGGTACACTTTTGGAATCCCCCCTCCCTTTTTCAGGTACCCTTGCCATGCATGCCATCATGGTAGATATTTCTTTTACTTTAAGCTAACTGTGTCTATAATGTTTTCCCATCTTCTGTCATGCTGCCTCTGCTATGATGTACTGTTGTTGTTAAGAGACTCAAGGTATGACCATGGCCTCCAAGGTCTTGTAACCCTCTCTCTCTCAATAAAGCTCATTGTCTGAAAGGTGATTTCATGTCAGCTCCTTTTCCAAACCAACAACACTTTCTTTTTTAGCCTTATCACTGACCTCCACATACCACACCCCCCACCCCATATAAACACAATAATAATAATGAATTGCAACATGTAAATCTTCATGACTAAGGCAAATATTTCCTATATATGATACAAAACATGAATGATAAAAGGAAAAAGATATATTGGACTTCATTAAGATTAATGACCTTTGCTGGCTGTGGTGGTGCATGCCTTTAATCCCAGCACTCGGGAGGCAGAGGCAGATGGATCTCTGTGAGTTAGAGGCCAGCCTAGTCTACATAGTGAGTTCCAGGCCAGGTGGAGCCACAGGGGGACCCTGTCTCGATTTTAAAAAAGGTTAACAACCTTTATACAGCAACAGTACCAACAATGAAAACAAATCGGACAATAGGAAAACTTTGGCTGTATCAGAAAAAGGACAGGTACCGGAAATACATCGAGTGGATATCACTCAAAAGACAACCCAACTTTAAAGCAGGCAAAGGATCTGAATGAACAGACATTTCTTCAAAGAAAATACATGAACAACCAATAACACATTATAAAATGCTTAACATTAGGTTTCAGGAAAATGCAAATTAAAACCACATGACACTATATAAAGTATAATGACATGGCAGCACAAAAACAAAACTCTCACCTCAAAGGAGATAAGAGATAGTTTATTCTGGAGCCAGATATGAGTACCTATAATTTAGGCCACCCCAAATTCCATGTTCCAACATGGAAGCATTTCATTAAGTTTTTATAGTAATAGAACAAAAAGTCATAAATGAAGACATTTCAATTTTTTTAAATGATTATTTTTATTTTTATGTGTTCCTGCATGTACAATGGTGTCCCGCAAAGCCCATGAAGGCCAGAAGAGGGTGTCAGATCATCTGAAATTGGAGTTATTGATGGTTGTTAGCAGCCACGTGGGTGCAGGGAACCAAATCTGGTCCTCTGTAAGAGTAGTCAATGCTCTTAACTGCGGAGCCATCTCTCCAGTCCCAAGACACGTTTTTAAACACACTGGTGGAAACATGAGTTGTCAGGTTAAAGCGAACCAGGGAAACCTCTGCTCAGATACTATCTGATGACATTCTTAGCTGCTTGGTTGGTTGGAAACTAGTGTTCTGTTTGTGCATTCCAAAAGATCTACATATTGGCCACAAAGATACTAGGTGATGCACAGAAGAGGGTAATAAAAGGCTATTAAGGATGGCCCAAGACAATTTGGCTCTGGACTTGGAACATTGCAAATTTGCCACAATTGCCAAAGTTGTTTGTTTGTTTGTTTAAAAGATCTTATTTATTTTTACTTTATGGGTATAAGTGTTTTGCCTACAGGCATGTAAGTGTGCCCCACGTATGTCCGGTGCCTGCAGAAGCCAGAAGAGGGCATAGGGTCCCCTAGAACTGGAGTTAAAGATGGGTGTTAGCCACCTTGTGGGTGCTGGGAACCAAACCTGAGTCCTCTGGAGGAGTAGTAAGTGCTCTTAACCACTGAACCATCTCTCCAGTCCCAGTTGTTGAAGTTCTAATCAGTTAATCAGCCTTGAAGAGGGTTCAGTGGAAGGTGCAACTTTTTTTCTGAGAACTTTTGTTCACAGACACATCCATGTGAAAATGCCATAATGTAATCTGTTACATTGTATGCCAACCTAAAATATTAATTTATAAATATTTTTTAAAATCTGAAACACTCGGATGGCAAGGGTGTCTGCAGAGGCAGCTGTGCTGACAGTCAGCACGCTGCTCACCAGCGTGGTCTCTGGTGTGCTGGGCTGCCCCCTGTGGGAGCTGCAAAGCAAAGTGTGCTGGAACTTGGCTTATGTTGCAGTTGTTTGTGTCCACGGCTTCTTGTCCTCTCTGGAATCAGAGAAACTGCTGGTTAGTTTTTGTCAATTTGACACAAACTAGAGACAGCTGGGAAGAGGAAGCCTCAACTGAGGAATTCCCTCCACCTGATTGGGCTGTCTCTATGTCCGTGAGGGATTCTCTTAATTGCTAATTTATGTAGAAAGGCCCAGGCCTCTATGAGCAGTGCCATCACTGGGCAAGTGGGCCTGGGTTCTATAAGAAAGGTGGCTGAGCAAACCAGTAAGCAGTGTTCCTACATGATCTCCAGGTTCCTGCCTTGGCTTCCTTCAGTGGTGGATTGTGACCTGGACATTGTAAGATGAAATAAGCCTTTTTCCTCCCACATTGATTTTAGTGTTTTATCACAACTACAGAGAAGCAAACTGGGGTGCATAGGCCCCCAAAGTAATGGAGGCGTTGAATGGAGTCACTTCTTCCCTGCCACTAGCAACGCAAAGTCAATGTTAATCTCTCTCTACAAGTTTCCAGGGTATTGCCTTCTTCTAGCAAGACTCCCATGGGCTTTTTGGTTTAAGTTGTGTCCATGGCTTTTTGTCCTTTCTGGAGTCAGAGAAACTCACTGATATCTAGCAAAGGACCCAATACAAGGTAGGTACTTAATAAATGTTGAATGAATCCATTAAACTCTCATACTGTCTATTTTCTCATAAAGTAAATAGTTTCCTGCTCTTGACTTTTCCTGGTTACATCCATTTAGCCAATGGCACCCAGAAGCTGAGCGACAAAACCATGGCAAGCTGACAGCTTATTGGCAGCGTTCATCATTGGCTTCATTTTCCTGCAATGTCTGTGTCAGCGGCTGAAACTGAGACACACCATTAACTCAGATGCTTCACTGGAGGGCTGTTTGGTGCTGTTGGCAATGAGACTTGGCAGTTCTTTCCTGCTGTCTACTGGGGCTGGAGCTGAGCCTGTAATTCTAGGCATTGGATTAAATTCTTCTGGGAATTTATCTGTAATTCTCAAGCACGGATAGAACTAAAGCATTTGTGATACAGTTTCCTTCTATCTCTTATATTGGTTAGAAACACATTCGATATAAGGAACAAAAGCCTAACTATAGTGGTTATAAACCGGAGGGGTTTGTTTAGCTGATATAACAAGGCCAAAGACAGAGAGTTGCCAGTTCTTGTTCAGCAGCTCTATATCAGGACACATAGCTAATTCTCTTGATCTTTATAATGGTGATAAGATGGCTGCCACCATACCAACCATCATGTCTGTGTTCAAGGGAGAAGGGATAAACAGGTTTCTAGAACCATCACTCTTACCCTACACTCAACTTAGCAGGCTTTTGCTGAGCCAGAAATGGGTCACAAGGCCACTCTTTAACTGGGAAAGATGGGTCATAACCTTGGAAATTCTTAGAATGATTGTGATTACATCATAGATTTGAGCACAGAGTCTTCTTGAATATTTATTCTTCAGTCTTCAGAAGCTATGCTTGGGAATTACTGCTTGAAGTTCCAAACTTTCATATTTTTACCTAATTCCTATATTGGCTGGCACTGCCCTGTCTTTGAGATCTGAATAGGATTTTCCAGGACCCAGCTTCTTAAACTATGGGTCATGAAAAGGGATGTGGGGGTTGTGGACATTTAAAAAAGGTTCTGAATGCATATTGCCTAAAATTAATTCAAAATCAAACATGCAATGTTGTGGCTGTGTTTCTGGTGGTGCAGTACCTGCCTATGCAGCAACACTGCAGCCCTGGTTCTAAACACACACTTTGATCTTTAATAATACATTATATGTATGCTTTTATGATTCATTGTCAGTAAATGTTTTATTTGTATATCTATTTTATATACATATATACTATGCATGTAAAAATTTCTCATGCAAAAAAGTCTTTTTATTACATTTATTTTATTTGTGTGTGTATATATGTATGAATGTATGTATGTATATAGGTGTACATGTGCCACAGCCCTTGTGTGTGTGTGCATGTATGTATGTATGTATATGTGTCCATGTGCCACACCCATATGGGCATCAGAGGACAACTTGTGGGAGTCAGTTCTCTCTTTCCACCATATGGGACTGAACTCAGGTTTGCAGATTTAGCAGCAAGTGCCTTACCCCACTGAGCCATCCTGTCAGCCAAAATGCCAATTTCAGCCTTGGACTCTTGTTCTCCCAAGTCGTTTCCTAGCCTCACATAAAGTCCTTCAAATGCCCCCATTTTGTTCTGTTCTCTCCACTGTCACCATCCCCAGCCAAAATAATAATAATAATAATAATAATAATAATAATAATTATATATATATATATATATATATATAGAGAGAGAGAGAGAGAGAGAGAGAGGCCAAAATAATAATAATAATAATAATAATAATAATAATAATCCACTCAAAAATGGCAAACTTAAATAAAGTATATCCAGAGGGAGTTGCACTGTGCACCTCACAAGCAACATAAAACAGCATTGGAAAGCCTTGTTTCTTTTTGTTTGCTTTTTGAGACAGGGTCTTAGTCAGCCCAAGCTGGCCTGGAACTCACAGGGATCACTGCTGCCAAGATAAAGGCCTGCCGTGCCCAGCTTCCCGATGCTGCCCGAGATCCACCTTGGTTAATTTCAAAAGAGATTTTTCTCAAAGAGAAAAGCCAAACTGTTTTGCTGGACTTTACTTCAGGAGGAAAGGAGAGGGATGAGAAAACAATGAGGAGCAGGGCTGGGCTGCATAGAAGGAAGGGCCAGAGGCTGTGAGGCTGGGTAGATTATAAGAAACAGGGTTGGAGCTGGGAATGGTGGCTGATGTGTGTAATCCCAGCACTTTGGAGGCCAAACCTGAGACTCCATCATGTAGAAGACGGAGCAGAGCTAAAATCAAATGGAATAGACAGACTATCCAATGAAACTAGCAGAAAACTTCTCAAACTTAATAAAAGAATACACATCCAAATTCAAGAGGTATATAGAGATGCCTGTCCCTGGCGGCCTCTCTCACAGGCAGGTTCCAATTCCTTCACCTCAAGTCCCAGGACTAGTTTCCCAAACCAGATTAACCAATCACCCTACTATAGATCCCTAAATCCTCACCCAGGTGGTCCTCTCACTGCCAAATTCCGGCCTCCAGAAAAGACAGACAGACCTGCTTAGCCAGGACTCTGGTAAGTCAGATCAAGCTCACTGCCTCGCTACCACATTTCTCTCACTCACCCCCACCCCATCCCCTACTGGGACTCCTACATGGAACCTCACCCACCCTCAGCTCAGGGACCATTTTGGAAGAGGAGGCAGAAAGATTGTAAGAGCCAGAGCTGGTTCAGGAACATAAGGAGGCGGAGGCTGCCAGGCCACTGGAAGGTTGCTCACGTGAACCTGCAGAATCGGGGTGTCAAACATGGGACCCAGGTCAGCTCAATTAAACAAGGGCCCAAAGGGGAGGTGAGAAATTAGGTGGCGGGCCAGCACTAGATTGAAAACTATTTGAGACTGATTGCTGCCGGGTGAGGGAGAGTATGACTTACATAGGACCACTAACTAGATGGGCTGACTAGACTCCAGTGGATGCATTTACACTGAAGGACATTTGTATGCAAACAACTGAATGAATAGGACTCAGCATGTATGGCAGAGTGTGTAGGTTTTAGTAGGGGGATAGGGGAGGCATGGATGGGGGAGGAGGTCTGGATTTGAGTGGGAAATGTCTGAAATTTTAAAGCTCAAAAAAAAAAAAAAAAAAAAGATTTTTAAAAAGAGGTATATATCACTCCAAATAGACATGACCAGAAAAGAAACTCACCATGACACATCACAGTCATGATGTCAAAAATACAAAGTAAAGGGGCTGGAGAGTATGGCTCAGTGTTTAAGAGCACATGGCAGCTAACAACCATCCGTAACTCCAGTTCCAGGGGATCCAAAACCCTCTTCTAGGCTCTATGGGCATTGCATGCACAGGTGCACTTACATGCATGCAGGCAAAATATCCGTATACATAAAAATATTTTTAAGTTAAAAATAACTATAAAGTAAAGAAATAATCCTAAAAGCAGCACGAGAAAAATGTCAACTCACATACAAAGGGAGAAATATAAGAATTACCCCCATACTTTTCACCAGCAACCATAAAAGCCAGAAGGGCATGGAATTAAATAGTTTAAGCATTGAAAATAAATAGCTGGGAACCCAGTATACTATACCCAGAAAATGTATCTTTTTAAAACTAATTTTTTAAATTATTATTTATACAAGTGTTTTGATGGCAGCTGTGTAAACTGATGTGTGTGTGTGTGTGTGTGTGTGTGTGTGTGTATGTGTGTGTAGTACTCACAAAGGTTGGAAGAGGGCAAAAGAGTCAGAGCTGTGGATGCTGAGAGTTGAACCTGAGTCCTCTGAAAGAACAGCAAGCGCTCTTCACCCCTGAGTATCTCTCCAGTCCCCAAAAGTTATCTTTTAAAATTGATGGAGAAATAAGGATATTTAAAGACAAACACGAATTAAAGCAATTTATGACAATCAAGCCAGCACTGCAGAAAATTCTTATTGGAATACTTTAGAGGGAGAAGAAGGAAGATAGCCTCCTCCACATGAAAAGTGTCCATGCCATGAAAAGAACAGATAAACAAGCTAGACCTGGGAAAGAAAGACCTATATCAAACACATCAACTCAGCAAACCAATACAGAAGGAAAAGAAATACAAATTGTAAGAGTGAAACCACAGAGGACAAGCCAGCCTTCGGGTTGCAACAGCAAGAGGTTTATTTAGTACACAGGTACCTGTGGGCACAAAGTCTCCTCGGGGGACTTGCATGCCTCAGGTCGGGTTTGTGGAACTTTTATAGAGCAGAAGCGGGATACAGAAGCAGAAACGTGGTTATTGGTTAGTTTAAACTATTACAAAATGCTACAGGGAGAGCGGGAAGCTTACTTATCAGTAAGCCAGATGTCTCAACCATAAAACTTACTTATCAGTGAGTTGGAGATGTCTCGGCCATGAAACTTACTTATCAGTAAGCCAGATGTCC
>NW_008356263.1:1637735-1642423 GCF_000622305.1 Nannospalax galili
AGCAAGAGGTTTATTTAGTACACAGGTACCTGTGGGCACAAAGTCTCCTCGGGGGACTTGCGCGCCTACAGGCTGGGGTTTGGCACTTTTATAGAGCAGAAGCGGGATACAGAAGCAGAAACGTGGTTATTGGTTAGTTTAAACTATTACAAAATGCTACAGGGAGAGCGGGGAGCTTACTTATCACTAAGCCAGATGTCTCAACCATAAAACTTATTTATCAGTGAGTTGGAGATGTCTCGGCCATGAAACTTACTTATCAGTAAGCCAGATGTCTCGGCCATAAAACTTACTTATCGGCAAGCCAGATGTCTCGGCCATAAAACTTACTTATCGGCGAGTTGGAATTCTTGACCGGTACGCGACCTGCCTGAGAGACTTCATGGCTCCTGACTTTTATTTTTTCAAAATAATTCAGCAAAACATCAAGCAAATGCGTAAGAACTAGCAAGCCCTTTTCTATAATAACCTTAAATGTAAACAGCTTCAACTCACCACTAAAAAAGATAAAGACAAGATATAGACTAGTGAACTAGATTAGAAAACAAGGATCAACTATATGTTGTTTCCAAGAAACACACCTATCAAAGATATTAAAACATTTAATATTAAAGGATACAAAACAAACTACAAAGCAGATGAAATATACAAACAAGCAGGCATAGCTATTCTTATATCAGATAAAGTAAACTTCATACTAAAACTATCCAGAAGAGATTAAAAAGGTCACTACATATTAATAAAGAGAACAATTCATTGAGATGGTGAAACCATTGTAAACATTTATGCACCAAATACTGAAGCTCCTAATTTTATAAAACACTAAAAGGCATGAAAAGCCATATAGATCCTGACACAATAATAGCGGCGAACTTCAATACCCCACTCTCCTTTTTAGAGAGACCTTTTAAATTACAAACAAGTAAAGGAGTCTTAGAGTTAAAATACACTTGATCAACTTTAACTGAAATATGTAGAACATTCCACCCAACAGATACAGAATATGTATTTTTTTCACAAAATCTTTCCCATAATTGATCATGTCACAGGACACAAGTTGCAATAAATGCAAAGAATCTGAGATAATTCCCTGCATCTTATTAGACCACAATGGAATAAAAGCAGAAATTACCAACAAGAGAAACCACAAAAAACATTTGGGCTATTAAACAATACATTTTTGAATGAACAATGGTCTATCCAAGAAATTACAGATAAATTTAAAAATTCCTAGTGACAAATAAGAGTGGTACCTATCAGAATCTCTGGGACGCAGCTAAGGCAGACCTAAGAGGAAAGTTTGTAGTCATAAATGCTCACATTAAAAAATCTGAGCGATATCAAATAAACAACCTAAGGATGCACCACAAGGCTCTTGAAAAACAACTAGCAGCAATCCAAGGCCTTATACATGACAAGAAATAATAAAGATTAGGGAAGAAATTAATGAAGACTAAATAACAATAGGGACTAAAAGAACAATATGTAAAATTAACCAAAGAGTTGGTTCTTTGGAAAAGTAAACAAGGGCCTGGAAAGACAGCTCAGAGATTAGGAGCAATGGCTGTTCTTGTACAAGACTGGTTCCCAGCACCCACATGGTGACTAACAACTGCTCTAAGTCCAGTTCTAGGGGATCTGATGCCCTCTTCTGACTTCCAGTGGCTCTGCATGACACAGATGCACATACATGCATGCAGGCAATACACTCATACACATACACATTAAAATAAAAATAATTTAAAAATTTTTTGTTGTTCTTTTTGAGACAGGGTTTCCCTGTAGCCACAGCTGGCCTGGAACTCACTAAGTAGGCCAAGCTGGCTTTGAACTCACAGAGATCCTCCTGCCTCTCCCTCCTTGGCACTGGGATTAAAGATGTGCTCCAACATGCCCAACTAAATAAAATATTTTTTTAAAAAAAGAAAAAGTAAAGCCGGGCATGGTGGTGCATGGCTATAGTCCCAGCACTTGGGAGACAGAGGCAGGCAGATCTCTGTGAGTTCAAACATAGCCTGGTCTACATAGTGAGTTCCAGGACAGCTGGGGCTACAGGGAGATCCTGCTTCACAAAGACAAAGAAAAAAAAAGAAAAGAAAAGAAAAAGTAAACAAGATTGACAAACTCTTAGCCAATCTGAGAAAAAGTGGGAGAAGATCAAATAATTTAGAGATCAAAAGGATGTCATTAAAACAGACTCCCTCTAACTGGGATTATGTGAGGCCCCTCCCATGTCCCCAGGGGTAGAACTCTCTGCCCTACAGTAGAATAGGGGTTGAGACTTTAGCAGACAGCTTGAGAGTTCCTGATCTGGCCTCTACCTGGTGTAGGGACTGAGACCTCAGCAGACTGCCTGAGAGCGCCTGGATCTGGCCTCTGCCTGGTGTAGGAGCTGAGAACTCAGTGAACTGCCTCAGAGTGCCTGGATCTGGCCACCACATGGTAGTGAGATTCTCCATAATAGTGACCGCATGAGGCCCTCCCACTTTGCCAGGGATGGACCTCTCTGACCTATAGTAGGGGCTGAGACCTTAGCAGACTGCTTGAGAGTGCCAAAACTGGCCCTTTTCCTTAGCAAACTTCCCAAATCATGCAGTGTACCCACTAGTAGGGGGCCAAACCTTAGAAGGAAGCCTGAGTGTGCTTGACTGGAGCCTTATTGGGCCTCTGTGGGAGCTCCTGAGCAGTTGATCAGAAGCCATCAGTTCCCTCAAAAATAAAATCTGAGAGAACCAGAAACCTAGACCAACCAGCTTTACATACCCAATAAGAAAAACAACCAAGGCACACCAACACAAACAGAAGCAGACTTCAACTCAACAAAAGAAGGCTTGAGTTTCATATCAGAGTCACAAACAGAAAAAGAAATCCACATGCCAAAATCAAAATGGAAAAATAATAAGATGGAAAACCAAATCAGCATGTGCCCACCAAACTCCACCAGTCCTGTAGAATAATTCTACAAGGAGAACCCTCTAGAGATGACCCAGGACACAGAATTTAAAAGAACAATCATAAACATGATCAAGAACTTCAAGGAATTTAAAGAACACATGAAACAAATCAAAGAACCAAAAGAAGACAGGAATAAGCTTCAGACAGAATTCACAAAAGAGATGGAAACATTGACAAAAACTAAGGCTGAAATGAAGAAGGAAGTGCAAAACTCAATAAACCATGTGAAGTGACAGGAGAAAGCCTCACCACTAGAATGGATGAAATGGAAAACAGAGTATCAACACTGGAAGACAAAGTTGAAGAATTGTACTGCTCAAGCAAAGATTAAGAAAAATTTAAAAGAACACTGGAATAGAATATGCAGGAAATGTGGGACACCATGAAAAGATCAAATCTATGTGTCATACCCATAGAGTAAGGAGAAGAATCTCAGGTTAATGGTACTGACCATTTCTTAAACAGGATTGTAGAAGAGAATTTCCCCAAATGAAGGAAACACATCCTCATACAAATACAAGAAGCACCTAGAACACCAAATGGACAGGACCAGAAAAGAAACCCCCCATGGCATATCATAGTAAAAACACTAAATGTACAGAGCAAAGAGTAAATACTGAAAGCTGAAAAAGAAAAACAACTCACAAATAAAGGAAATCCCATCAGAATTATAGCTATGCAAACTATGCAAAAAATACAAACTATGAAAGCTAGAAGAACCTGGACCAAGGTATTTCCAGTTCTAAATGACCATAAATAACCACTCAGAATACCTTACTCAGAAAAAATGTCTATTATAGTTGAAGGGAAAAGAAAAATCTTCCAACGTGAATAGGCTGAAAGAATGCATGTAAATGGAGAAAGGAATGACTGACTATACCCCAGGGGCAACAGAGGTATAATTATAGAAATGAAGGTATAATTATAGAAACACAAATCAGAAAATGAATGCAAACAGTAATAAAAATAATGGGAACCAATACGCATCTTTCAGTAATAACTTTAAATATCAATGGACTGAACTCCCCAGTCAAAAAACCCAGGCTAGTTGAATGCATTAAGAAACAAAACCCAGCCTCACCTCCTTCTGCTTCCCTGGGCCTGCACTACGTGCAGGCCTCTCTGTGACCCACAGGCCTCTCTCTCTGGGGTACGTTGATCGTGCCCTCTGTGCCTTGACTCCCCCAGCTTCACTAACCCTCCCATCTCCCTTGTCGGTCTCTCCTCCTAGCCTGGGTCCTGTCCCATTCCTTATATTGGCATCCCAGATACCTGGGGAACAACAACTGCTTCCTGATCCTTTACATCCAGAGCAACCCAGTTCCTTCTCTGGTCCCAGGAGCACAACTTCTGGGCCTGACCCTGCCCTCACCCTCCCTCTTCCTCCCTGGGTCTGCACAACCCACCAGCCTCTTTCCTGGATGCCTGGGCTGACGTTTCCTCTCCCTGGTCCTTTGCATCCAGACAAAACAAGCTCCTCAGTGCAGTCATCAGGGGCCCTTGGGGCCAGCTCCCACCTCAATCTTCCTTTGCATCTCTGGGTGGCAAGGCCACCACCTGCCCTAGACCAGCATCTTTCCTGAGCCAGGGTCCCAGGACAGTCCAACCCCCAAATTCCTGAGGCCAAAATCGTTCCTGGAGGGATCCAGATCTTAGGAGAAAGCCTAAAATCATCTGACCCTCACCTGAATTGGGCCTCTGTGGGAACTCCTGAAGACAAAAGCAATCCAGCC
>NW_008356263.1:1642607-1643244 GCF_000622305.1 Nannospalax galili
ATCTCTGTGAGTTCAAGGCCAGCCTGGTCTACATAGTGAGTTCCAGGACAGCTGGGGCTACAGGGAGACCCCGTCTCAAAAAGAAAAAAAAAAGAGCGCACAAAGAAATAAAAGAACTGAAGGAAGATAGGGATAAACTTCTGAATGAATTCAGAAAAGAGTTAGAAATATTGAAGAATACTCATGTTGAAATTAAGAAGGAAGTGAAACACTCAGTAAGCCAATTAGAAACAAGAGGAGAAAGCGTCACTAATATGATAAATGAAATGGAAAACAGAGTATCAAGGCTGGAAGATAAAGTGGAAAAACTAGACCACTCAAGCAAAGATTATGAAAAATTTAAGAAATCACAAGAATAGAATATGCAGGAATTGTGTGACACCATAAAAAGACCAAACTTACGAATCATAGGCATACATGAAGGAGAAGAAACCCAAGATAATGGAATGGACCAGATCTTCAACAGAATCATGGAAGAAAATCTCCCAAAATTAAAGAAAGACATGCTCATACAAATACTTTATATAACACCAAACACACAGGACAAGAAAAGAAACTCTCTATGGCACATCATAGTAAAAACACCAAACGTACAAAACAAAGAGAAAATTCTGAAAGCTGCAAAAGAGAAACAACA
>NW_008356263.1:1643351-1644031 GCF_000622305.1 Nannospalax galili
CCAACCCAGATTACTATACCCAGCCAAAATGTCTGTTACAGTTGAAGGGGAAAGAAAAATCTTCCATGACATAAATAGGCTGAAGGAATTCATGTCCACAAAACCAGCCCTTCAGAGAGTTCTGAAAGCAATACAAAGAGCTCAAGAAAGGAATGACTATACCTAAAGAGTGATGGAAAGAAATTCAATAAAGGTGTGACCATGGAAAAGCACAGCTACATCAGGAATGTAAATAGAAATAAAAATGACAGGATTCAAAACTCATCGTTCATTAATAACTTTAAATATTAATGGACTGAACTCCCCAGTCAAAAGACACAGACTAGGCAAATGGGTTAAAAAACAAAACCCATCTTTTTGTTGTCTGCAAGAAACCCATCTCACTTTCAAGGACAGACACTATCTTAAAGTGAAAGGATGGAAAAAAATATACCAAGCATATGGTACTAATAAAAGAGCATGTGCAGCAATTCTAATATCAGACAAAATAGACTTTAAAACTAATCAGAAGAGATAAAGAGGGCCACTTCATTCTGATCAAAGGAACAATAAATGAAGAAGATATTACAATCAGGAACATATATTCACCAAACTCTGGTGCACCTAACTTTAAGACCCAGATTAATCCCAATAGTAGGGAACTTCAATACCCCACTGTCTCCATTAGATAGGTCAACAGG
>NW_008356263.1:1644243-1644872 GCF_000622305.1 Nannospalax galili
CTAACAGACATCTACCGAGTATTTCACTCAAGCACCAAAGGACATACTTTCTACTCAGCACCCCATATCCTTCTCCAAAATCAACCATATACTGGGCACAAAACAAACCTCAACAAATACAAAAAGGTTGAAATAATTCCATGCATTCTATCAGACCACAATGCAATAAAGCATACAATCAACACCGAAAGAAGCCCTAGTCACCACATGAACACATGGAGATTAAACAACACATTCCTGAATGATGAAATGAGTCAAAAGACAAATTAAGAAAGAAAGAAAAGGATTCCTGGAACTAAGGACAACACAACACACAAAAAAAAAAACCTCTGGGACATGCTGAAAGTGGTCCTTAGAGGAAGTTTATAACTCTAAGTGCCTACATCAAAAAATCGGAAAGAACACAAAATAAATGACTTAACACGGCAACTCAACACACTTGAAAAGCAAAAACAAAACCCAAACCCAGCAGACAAGAAGAAATAACAAAAATCAGGACAGAAATTAATGAAATCAAAACAAAGAAAACAATACAAAGAATCAACGAATCCAAGAGCTGTTTCTTTGAAAAGATAAACAAGATTGACAGACTGCTAGCCCAGTTAACCAAAAGAAAGAAAGAGCACCTC
>NW_008356263.1:1646125-1649797 GCF_000622305.1 Nannospalax galili
CAATGGAACAAAATTGAAGACCCAAATATGAGTACATGCAATTTCAGCCACCTGATATTTGACAAAGGGGCCAAGAATATTCACTGGAGGAAAGACAGCATGTTCAACAAATGGTGCTGGCAAAACTGGATTTCCTCCTGTAGAAGAATAAAATTAAATCTATATCTTTCACCCTGCACAAAAGTCAATTCCAATTGGATCAAAGCTCTCAATGTAAAGCCTGAAACTGAAACTGTTAGAAGAAAACGTTGGGAAAAACCTACAAAATATAGGTGTAGGAAAGGATTTTCTAAACCGGACATCTAATTGTTCAGGAAACAAGATCAAGAATCAACAAATGGGACCTCATTAAACTAAAAAGCTTCTGTACATCAAAGGAGGCAACCAGGGATGTAGCAGGAGGCTTCCAAAGATGGCACGGACCCAGAGCCCTGGGATTCAGTGAGAATTCACTTCACTTCTTGGTCTGCAAACAGCCTGCCAAAAGGAGCCCACATCTCCGTACCCTGCTTGCGAGCCAAGTGACTGCTGACAGACTGCATGGCGCGGACCAATCAGAAAATGATACGCTGACTAAAGGGACTTGGGAGCAGAGAAAAGGGAAATATAAGGCCTGCCCCCTCCTGCATTAAATGAGCCTGCAGCACCTCACCTAGTGCTTGCTTCTACCTGATTCCCAGGGTCTGTGTGTTGTGACTCCTCTCCTCTTGCCCTCCTCCAATCAGCAGGGGACACGATCCAGGTTAGGGTCTTCACAGCTGGCCTGAGGAGAACCCGCAACACCTGGCGCCCGAACAGTGACCCCTGCCCACATTGTTGGCGATACCCAGAACCTCGGTTCGTTTGGTAAGTAGGCCCCTGGATTTGTCTGTTTCTTTGGCTGCTTGAGGTTAAGCAAGTGGCCCCCTCCTCTGTCCCCTCCACCCTGTCTGTCATCTTTATTGCTGGACTAGTTTGTTAGATCAGGGAGGCACACTCCGCCACGTGGTCCCGAAGTCCACGTCGGCACCTCCCCCCTCTCGGTTCATCCCAGTGAGTTCACATAAGGGCTGATATATCCCGAACTCATAGCCCAGGCTTCAAGTCACCCCGTTGACTGTCCTGGAGACACCATGTGAGTATACGGCTAGAGGTGTCACAGCCTCCAGAAATCCCTCACTGAGCACAAGACATTTGGATCCAATATAACTTTACATGTCGGGGCGGTTTACAGCCGAGTGGCTCACAGTGCTTCTTTGCTTCCTTTGTGCCCTCTTGGTAGTCACCCTTGTCTTCTACTTTTGTGGCAAATTCCCCTTCACAAGACCCTTCCACAATGGTCAATTTACCACCACAATGCAGGGAGCCACAAACGGCAGCACTCGAGGTGCTCCTTAAAACCAGAGTGTTGAAAGTGAAAGAAACCAAAAGATATCGAACACTTTTGGGATGAAGCAACTAATTTGGCTCCCTGGGTCTCCCCTGAAAACATGTGGAACCCTGACATGTGGATGCGGGTCCTCTTCCTGGCCCAAAAATTGGAGGTCGGGTCAGGGATCACTCCCCCGGCATGGTTTGTACCGATCCTCCTAGCCATCATTGCCAGCCTTAAATCCTCCTCTCTTGAGGAAGTCCTCTCAGCCCCCAACAAACACTGCTGGGAGCAATCTAGGTAGATCTGGCTATTACCTCGACCCGGACTGGAGGTGGATGCCGCCTCTGCACCCACTTTCAATAAGGAAGGAGCTCCTTTGCCTATATCTCAGGATACTCTCCTAGAGCTACCATATCCAGAAATTCCCCTACCCCATTACCCATGGAAGGAGTTACTCTCTCTCCCACCAATAACCATCCCACCCCTTCCCCTGCTAATGTGCCCCTCCCTCTTAGACCGCCCTCTTTAAAGCCTCACCTGCCTTTGTCCGCATTTCCGCTTAACGTCGGCCCCAATGTGGCGCAGCGTCCATGGCTTCCCACCCCACTTGCTGACCTTGTTCTTATCCACAAGGCAGCTGAGCAATTGGGCCCTGACTCCCATATTTCAAACAGGTTCTTTGCCAGTGGTCCTTACATTTAGAAACCCACTATGATTGGTATAGTTTACTAAAGGCAGTCTTAGAACCCTCAGTCTTTCTAAACTGGCACGCAGCCTATGATGACCAGGCTGAAAACCAGGCACACCTAAATCTCCAATATGGCCTCAACATTAGATTGGACATGCTCATGGGACACGGACAATATACTGACCCCATCTCCCAGTCTACTATTGGCCTCCATGCCTATTTTCAACAAGTCTTGGACTTGGCCTTTAAGGCCCTTAAATGTTGCTCCCCCCGTGACCCACAAATCTTTTTCCATAATTTGATTCAACAGTCAGGGGAGTCCTTCACAGACTTCCTTACCCATGTCACCGAGGTGGTAGAGCAGAGGGTGGAGTCTGGACCCACCTGAGAGGTGCTTATCAAACAGTTAACTTGGGAGGGACTAAACATCCCTACTCATAATGCTATCGTGCCTGTCTGCAATGATAACATTCAAAAATGTGTACTCACTACTAGAGACTTAGACCCTAGGGTGGGTCCTATTGAGGCTGTGACCACCTCCTTGGAGACTCTTTTGTCACAAGGAAAACCCTCCCACTTTGGTGCACGGGGAGGCTGCTGGAACTGTGGGGGGCTTGGCCACTTTCATAGCCACTGCCCAAGAGGTACAGCCTGCCCCATGACTTGCTGCCCCAAGTGCAAAAGAGGGTTCCATTGGGCTAAAGACTGTAGGTCACAGCCTCAACTGGACTCAGCTCCTTTAAACTCCACCTGGGGTGCCCCTCAGCCCTGCCCACAAGAGGGGAAATGAGACAGATATTATGGACTCACACAATCCTTAACCACTCCCCACTAATGACCCTTTTCCTTGATTGAACTCCCATAAAGGGCCTAGTAGACACAGGGCCTGATGTCACCATTATATCAGAAACTGAATCCCTTAAATTCCCTTGTTGGAAATACCGGCCAGGCCCACCAATAAAAGGAGTTGGTGGCACACAAGGTACCAAGCTGGTCACACGTCCAGTATATTGGAAGGACTTGGATGGGAACCAGGGCACAGTTACTCCCATAGTAGCAGACGTTCCCTGTAACTTATGGGGCCAAGACGTCCTAGAGGACATGGGCACGGTCCTTACCATGGATGACCACGGCCTTTATGATGATATCATGCTCCATGATAACTTGGGACTATCAAGGAAAGGACAACACCTTGCCCAACAGCCCCAATCCTAACGGCCACTGTCCACTCGGGATCGACTCCAATCTTGGCCCCAAGCCGATCCCCATCACCTGGCTCTCTAATGATGCCATTTGGGTGGACCAGTGGCCTATAATAGAACCTAAATTATCTGCCCTCAAAAATTTAGTAGCTGAACAATTGAGGCTTGGCCACATCGAGCCCTCTCTCAGTAAACATAATACCCCAATATTTGTTATTAAAAAGAAATCAGGGAAATACAGACTCCTCCAAGATCTTAGAGCAGTCAATGCCCAGATGGAAAAGATGGGTTCGCTACAAGCGGGCTTACCACACCCTACAGCTATCCCTCCATCCCATCATATCGTAATACTTGATATCCAACATTGTTTCTTCCAAATCCCCCTAGCAGAACAAGATAGACCTCACTTTGCCTTCACAGTATGGGAG
>NW_008356263.1:1650149-1653110 GCF_000622305.1 Nannospalax galili
CTATAAACTGGCTCAAACAATTTATACCAGTCCCTGACTTGGAATTCTGGGCCTTGTTCTCCCTGCTGGAAGGCCATAATTCACCAACTTCAAGGATCCCTCTCACCCAGTCAGCTAAGGATCTTCTTAATAAGATAGATCATATACTCTGGTCTGCGTCACTCCGAAGTCATGACCCAGCAGAACCATTACTGGCCTTGATCCTCTGGACTAAAAATGGTGTCTTGGGGGTGTTATGGCAGCAAGACCCCCTTGTGTGGATCCACCTGGCTATCTCAGACCTAACTAGGCTTAGCTCTAAGTATGATATTGCCTTCAAGTTAGCAATTAAGGCCGACATACAGCCAGGCACATATTCGGAAAGGAACCTGACAAAATTATACTGCCCTTTCCTCTTAAGCATTCCCAAACATTATGGGAAGACTCTCTGGCTTTCCAACTAATGATGTCCGGGTTCACGGGGGAGTTGGATAACCATGCATCCCCAGATAAGTGACTGGCCAGCCTGGCCTGTTTGGAAATCACCACTCAGCCGCACACTTCCCCCTGCAAAATCCCCCTACCTTTAGCCACGCTAGCCTTCTCGGATGCCAATAAGTCCTGTTATGGCATTGTCATTCAGTGCATGGGAAAGGATGACACCTGTTATGTACAAGCCAATCCCGGCTCTGTCCAGTTGGGGGAGCTCCTGGCCTTGTTAAAAATCTTCCAAGTCTGCCAGACTGAGCTGCTCAATATATTCTCCAACAGCCAGTATGTGGTTCAGGCCCTCAGATGTCTTTCTTTTGTTCAGGTAAAAGGCCATAAGGATACCATCACTAGAATGATGAGAGCTCTCCAGATTATCTTAAATAATAGACAATGGCCCTGGCACATCTCCCACATAAGATCACACACCAAGCTCCCCAGGATCTTGGCAAAGGGAAATGACAAAGTAGATAAACTTATTATGTCCATAGTGATTCCTCTACTAGAACAAGCCAGAGCCTTACACCAACAATTTCACCTTTCTCCTCGCAGTCTGCACTGCCTTCTACCTGACCTACCCATCTCTCAATGCAAACATCTGAGCAGATCTTGCATTACATGTGCACCCCTTGCTCCCTTAGGGCCCCTCAATCGATATGGAGTTAACCCACGTGGTCTCCTACCCAATGCCCTCTGGCAAATGGATGTCACCCATTATAACTCCTTTGGTAATCTTAAGTATGTCCATGTCATTGTTGACACCTACTCCTCCTTTCTTTTCGCAATCGCTCAAACCAGTGAAAAGGCCTCACACACGATTAATGCAGTCAAATCAGCAATGCTGGTAATGGGAGTGCCATGGACACTAAAAACTGATAATGGGCCAGCTTTCACTTCTCTACAATTCCAATCATTCCTGTCAAAATGGAAAATCAGCCACTCCCTTGGCATCCCTTATAATCCACAGGGACAAGCCATTGTGGAGCAGGCAAATAGGACCCTCAAAGAAACATTACAAAAATTTGCTACCCCTGAGTCTAAAAGGGACCTGCATGTGGCTCTAATTGAAGCTCTATTCAGCATTAATTTCCTGTCCTTTGATGAAAATGGGTTGAGCCTGGCCTACAAACACTGGACTACCATACCTAGGCCTACACCACTGCCTCTAGTGAGATGGAAAGACCCCATAACATGTCAATGGCAACCCCCACCCCCTTGTTAACAAGAGGGCAAGGCTATACTTGTGTGTTTCCTCAGACAGAAACAAAGCCAGTATGGGTTCAGCCAGAGATGTGAGACCTGCAACCGACCAACAGGACCCCCAGGACCCAGAGACCTCACCCCATCTGGATAATTGGTTTGTACTTTCCCGCCCCTGCCACAGCCCATGATCTCTGGGCCTTGGTCCCCTCCCTGCCTATACTCTTGCCCATATCGCTTCATTCCCCAGCCTACCCCACCCTCTATTCAACTAATTCTACACTTGGCCTCCCCACCATGGCTCTAAATTATACCCACGCCCCCATGCTGGACATAATTCAGGGTTCTTAGAGAAAATCTGGTCTAATCTAAAAGCACTGTTTGACCTGTCTTGGATCGTCACTTACCTACTCCTGACAGGCATAATTATTCTTCTCTTTCTACTTCTTAAATGCCTTGTTCTTCATTCCCATAGTCAGAAAAAATTCAATCACTCGGTGTATCAGGCCCTCAGAGCAATACACAAAGATGATTTCAACCCGCCTTATGCAGCCAAACAGACTTGGCTTACACAAATGAACAAGGCCTCCTACAGATAATTCCGCACTCAACTGATCCCCTGGGACGACACCCCTTGGAGGGCTGGTAATCAATGACGGGTAAGCTCCTGTTGGGCTGAATCAACCCAAGCCAGGACATGGATGTGTAAACCCATGCTCCAATGATGGGTAAGGTTCATGCCCAAATAGAACAACCTAAGACAGGCACAGTCCATGATCCTGGGGTTATCCCGAGGCAGAGCTGCCTACAGTCATTTTTAAAGAAAAAGGGTGGAAATGTAGCAGGAGGCCTCCAAAGTTGGCATGGACCCAGAGCCCTGGGATTCAGTGGGAATTCACTTCACTTCTTGGCCCACAAATAGCCTGCCAAAAGGAGCCCATGCCTCCGTACCCTGCTTGTGAGCCCAGTGACTGCTGACAGACTGCGTGGCATGGACCAATCAGAAAACGATACGCTGACTAAAGGGACTTGGGGCAGAGAAAAGAGAAATATAAGTCCTGCCCCTTCCTGCATTAAACGAGCCTGCAGGACCTCGCCTAGTGCTTGCTTCTACCCGACTCCTGGGGTCTGTGCATCGAGACTCGGTGCCTCTTGCCCCCCCCCAATCGGCAGAGGACCCGATCCAGGTTAGGGTCTTCACAGCTGGCCTGAGGAGAACCCAGAACACAAAACCTCCCAACTAAAAAAAGTCCAGGACCAGATGGATTTACAGCAGAATTCTATCAGACATTT
>NW_008356263.1:1653464-1658814 GCF_000622305.1 Nannospalax galili
TAGAAAACTACAAATGAACCTACCATTTGACCCAGTCATACCACTCCTTAGCATATACCCAAAGAACTCACCGTATTGCAGAGACCCTTGTACATCCATGTTTGTTGAGCTCTTTTCACAGTAGCTAAGAGATGGAAACAACCTAAGTGTCCCTCAATTGATGAGTGGATAATGAAAACGTGTGTCATTTATATGATGGAGTTTTACTCAGCACTAAAGAAAAACAAAATTATGAAATTTGCAGGTAAATGGATGGAACTAGAAAGCATTATACTAAGTGAAGTAACACTCAGAAAAAAAAAATCGATATATGTTCTCCCTCCTATGTGGATCCTAGAACTAAACCCCGATAAGTGAGTATGTATCCAGACATAACTACAGGAACAAGGATAATGGAAAGGAAACAGGCAGGTAAAGGAAAAGAAAGAACCTGAAAGAGAAGAACAGTAGGAAACAGGCCTTAATAAGGGAGATATGGATAAAAACTGGATTAGTTGAAGGGAGGGGGAAGGGAAGGGTATACAAGGAACCTAGGGGATAAAGGGAAAGAAGGAGCTCAAGAGAGGTAGGACCACAGGAGAAGGGTATTATTAAGGGAGAAAGGGGGGAAATGGGGGCACCTTAAGTGGGAAAACCATGATGGAGGGGTGAGACAATGTGAGAGATAAACAATGCCTAGCTAGTTTTGAAAACCATAGAGAACCATATTACTCCTACAACCTACTGACAAATTATACATAGCAGATGAAGAAATATATGTGCCATCTGGGAAGTAGGTAAGGTTGATCTGAGAACAGTTGGTCTTTGCCCAAGATTTATCTACATGACACACAGCAATTAAAAGTACCAGACTGGTGGAACTAACATTCTTGGATGTTTAACAGACATACTTTGAGACCTATAATAATTTGGTCAAAGGGACATAAAGGAGTTTTTGCTCCTTGCAGTCCTAGGTTGACTAGTTCCAGGGGACTATGATCATCTCTCAAAATGTCCTGTAATTGTGGTGGGTCACCTGTCCTCTTGATCAAGGAGGCTGAGGAGACCCCACCAGATGGACTTGAACCAGTGTTCAGCCTACAAAGAGGAGGGTCAACATAGAGGAGTCATTTCCTCCATGCTTCCAAGCGAAGCCAGGCATGGTTGAGCAGTACCTTTGACTTATCTTCACATAGGTGGAACTGGTGAAAGAAAGGAGCCAGGGGCTCCTCCCAAGCCCATGTGACCCCTGAGGAACAGATCCTCAAACTACCTTAAGAGCAAAAATAAATTGGTTTATCTGGGCCAACTCTATGGCCTTAAACATCTAAAAGGAAAGTATAAGCAAAGATTAAAGGGGTCAGTATAATTTCTTAACAGTCCATATGCAAAGCTAAAGGCTACATAACAAGCAACAATGTCAGATAGGAGATACCTTCTTTTGAGTTGTTGGCCAGGGTGGCCAAAGGGACTCCCAGACAGTAACCCAGCATAGAACTGGGAAAATGAACAGCAGACCCCAATCTTATCTAAGGGAGTATTGACAACTGATTGCTGTTAGAAGAGGAACAGCTGACCCTCCTAAATCAAAGACCTCTAGATAGGCTGACTAGATTCACCAGATGGACAAGTAGTGGGGAATGGCTGGGGGTGTTGAAAACACATTAGACAGTAGCAGGGATATCAGAGTATAAGGGCTCAAGTGAGGGGAGGGAGGCTATGGGAGGGTGCCATCTGGGAAGTGGGTGTGTAGTCAAATAAGATGGTTTGGGATGTTCTGTGTGATATACACACACACAAACTGTATTATATTTGAGGAGGAAGCATGGAAATTTACATCATGCTAATTAGTAGAGGTGATAAACATTACCATTGAAATCTACCCCATGACTTTATCGACATACACAGGCACCAAGGAGCCAAGTGCAACCGATTATGACTAGTAACAATCAGATACATACAGATTAGAGATGCATGCACCAACATCTCAGTGTTAGTAGCAGAAACAATGAATCTTTCTGCAAGGAACAATATATTCTAAAAAGAAGTGGAGATCTTTTTTAAAGGTTAAAAACTCAACTCATTCAATTTTATATCTTACAGGGCTTATACTGAGTTCAATATTGTGTAACTGTATTAATTCAACTGTGAACCTAGAAACCTACAGCCACTTGTGAAAGAGATGTACTCTTGCTCTGGAGTATGTTACTGAATATGTTAAATCTGTAGTGAAATGCTTCTTCGAATCATGCAGTTATTAAAAATTTAAAAAATAGTGATTAAAATTTTTTTTAAAAAAGAAACAAAATCCACGTTTTTGTTGTCTGTAAGAAACCCATCTCACCTTCAAGGACAGGCACTGTCTTAACATGAAATGATGGAAAATAATATTTCAAGCAAATGACACTAAGAAACAATCAGGGGTACAATTCTAATATCTGACAAAATAGACTTCAAATCAAAACTAATCAGAAGAGGTAAAGAGGCTCACTTTATTCTGATCAAATGAACAATTAACTAAGAAGATATTATAATCATGAATATAGATGCTGGTGCACTCAAATTTATAAAAAACAACACTACAGGACTTAAAAACCCCAACTCACCTCAACAAATACAAAAAAAAATGAAATAATTCCACGCATTCTAGCAAATGATAATGCAATAAAGCTCAAAATCAACACCAGAAGAAGTCCCAGTCACTATATGAATTCATGGAGATTAAAAAACACACTCCTAGGGGCCAGCCTAATCTACATAGTGAGTTCCAGGACAGCTGGGGCTACAAGGAGACCCTGTCTCAAAAAAACAAAACAAGACAAAAACACACTCCTGAATGATGAGTGGGTCAAAGGAGAAATTAAGAAAGAAATAAAAGTATTCCTCCTTTTTGGACAATACAACAAAACAAAACCTCTTGGACACTTTAAAAGATATCCTAAGAGTGAAGTTTATAGCTCTAACTGCCTACATTAAAATATCAGGAAGAGAAAAAATTAAAGACTAAACATTGCAATTCAAGACTCAGAAAAGGCAAGAACAAGTGAAACCCAAACCCAGCAGAAGAGGAGAAATAACAAAAATCAGAGCAGAAATTAATGAAATAAAAACAAAGAAACAATACAAAGAATCAATGAATCTAAGAGCTGGTTCTTTGGAAAGCTAAACAAGATAGAGAGACCCTCAGCCCATTAACCAAAAATAAGAAAGAGTAGCTCCAAATCAACAAAATAAGAGATGAAAGGGGAAACATTACAATGGACACCAAAAGATCCAGAACATTATAAGGGAATACTTTAAAAATCTATACATTATTAAATTTGAAAACCTAAAAGAAATGAATGGGTATCTAAAATAATGGGAACCACCAAAGTTAAACCAAGAAGAGATCAACAGTTTAAACAGACCCATAACATACAAGGACATTGAAACAATAATACAAAACCTGCCAACTAAAAAAAGCCCAGGCCCAGACGGATTTACAGCAGAATTCTACCAATTCTACCAGACATTTAAAGAAGACTTCCAACCAATACTACTTAAACAATTCAAAGTGATAGAAACAGAGGGAGAACTCCAAAATTCCTTCTGTGAAGCCAGCATCACTCTAATCCCAAAACCAGGTAAAGACACAACCAAAAAAGAAAACTATAGACCCATAACCTTTATGAACATAGAGGCAAAATTCTCAACAAAATACTTGCAAACTGCATAAAAACTTCAAAACGATCATTCACCATGATCAAGTAGACTTTATTCCAGAGATGCAGGGATGGTTCAATATATGCAAATCAATAAACATAAATCATATAAATGTACTCAAAGCCCAAAACCATGTCATCATCTCAACAGATGCAGAAAAGGCTTTTGACAAAATTCAACATGCGTTCATGATAAAAGTTCTAAAGGGAATTGGACTGGAGGGAACATACCTTAACATAATTAAAGTTATATACAACAAACCCAAGGCCAACATCGTTCTAAATGGAAAAAACCTGGAAGCATTCCCTTTAAAATCAGGAACCAGACAAGGATGTCCATTATCTGCATTCCGGAAATTAAAGGAGTACTTATTGGAAAAGAAGAGGTCAAATTATTCCTTTTTGCAGATGATATGAGATATACCTAAGATATCCCAAAAATTCCACCAGGAAACTCCTAGAACTAACCAACACTTTCAGTAAAGTGGCAGGTTACAAAATTAATCTAAAAAAACAGTATCCTTTCTATATACCAACAGCAAGCAACTGGAGAAAGAGTAAAGGGAAACCCTCCCACTCGCAATAGCCTCAAAAGCATATAATACCTTGGAATAAACCTGACCAAAGACATCGAACATCTCTACAACAAAAATTTTAAATCTTTAAAGAAAGAGATTGAAGAAGACACCAGAAGCTGGAAGGACCTCCCATGCTCATGGATTGGAAGAATTAATATTGTGAAAATGACCATCTTACCAAAAGCCATTTATAGATTCAATGCAATCCAAATCAAAATCCCCATGACATACTTCACAGAATTAGAAAAACAAATCATCCTTAAATTCATATGGAAGCACAAAAGACCCCAGATAGCCAAAGCAACCCTGAACACAAAGAGCAATGTTGGGGGGATTATAAAAACAGCATGGTACTGGCACAAAAATAGACACATAGATCAATGGAACATCATTGAAGACCCAAACCTGAGTATATGCAATTTCAACCACCTGATGTTTGACAAAGGTGCCAAGAACATACAATGGAGGAAGGACAGCACCTTCAACAAATGCTACTAGCAGAACTGGATCTCCACCTGTAGAAGAGTGAAACTAGATCCCTATCTTTCACTTTGCACAAAAGTCAACTCCAAATGGATCAAAAACAAGAATCAAGAAAGGAAGTAACCCAATTAAAAGATGGGCTAAGGAGCGGAACAGAGAGTTCTCAAAAGAAGAAATAAAGATGGCTAAGAAGCATCTTAAAAGGTGTTCAACGTCATTGGTAATTAGGGAAATGCAAATTAAAACCATTTTAAGATTTCATCTTATCCCAGTCAGACTGGCTAACATCAAGAGAACAAGCAGTACCAAATGTTGGAGAGGATGTGGGGAAAGAGGAACAGTCATCCACTTCTGGTGGGATTGCAAACTTGTTCAACCCCTACGGAAAACAGTGTGGAGGACTCTTAAAAAACTAAAAATGAACCTACATTTGACCCAATTATACCACTCCTTGGCATATACCCAAGGAACTCGTCCTATTGCAGAGACACTTGTACATCCATGTTTGTTGCTGCTCTTTTCACAATAGCTAAGAGATGGAAACAACCTAAGTGTCCCTTAATTGATGAGTGGATAATGAAAATGTAGTTCATTTATATGATGGAGTTC
>NW_008356263.1:1658892-1687123 GCF_000622305.1 Nannospalax galili
AAAAAAAAACCAACATATGTTCTCCCTTATATGTGGATCCTACAACCAGACTCTGATAAATAACTATGCAATCAGACATAACTACAGGCACCAGGGTAATGAAAAGGAAACAGGAGGTAAAGGAAAAGAAAAAAAAACTGAAAGAGAAGAACAGTAGGAAACAAGCCTTAATAAGGTGATATGGATAAAAGTGGGGTTATTTTAATGGGAGGGGGAGGGAGGGTTATACAAGGAGCCTAGGAGATAAAGGGAAAGAAAGAGCTCAAGAGAGGTGGGACCATAGCAGAAGGGTATTAAGGGAGAAATGGGAAAAATGGAGAAACCATGGTGGAAGGGTTAGACAATGAGAGAGATAAATAATGCCTAGCTAGTTTAAAAAAAAAACCCAGAGGGAACCATATTAGGCCAACAACCTACTGACAAATTATACATGCAACTATATGTATGTGTATGCTCAAGGAACATAATATATGTAGTAAAGGTTTATTGAACAATGTTTGATTTTTGCCCAAGTTTTATCTATGTAGCTGGTATCTATGTATCTATGTACCTGGTAATTAAAAGTACCTGATTGATGGAACTAACCTTCTTGGATGTTTAACAGTCATACTTTGGGGCCTATACTAATGTGCTCAGAGGGACTCAAAGGACAGTTTAGTTTTTGCTCCTTTCCCTCCTAGGTTGACTATGCTCCAGGGGACTATGAGCATTTCTCAAAATATCCTATAACTGTGGTGGGTCACCTGTCATCTTGATTAAGGAGGCCATGGAGACCCCACCAGATGGACTTGAACCAGTGTCCAGTCTACAAAGAGGAGGGTCAACACAGAGGAAACATTTCCTCCGTGCTTCTAAGTGAAGCCAGCCATGATCGAGCAGGACCTTTGACTTATCTTCACATAGGCAGAGCTGGTAAAAGGAGTCAGGGGCTCCTCCCAAGCCCATGTGACCCCTGAAGAACAGATTCTCAAATTTTTTTTTCATAATTTCTTTCTTTCTTTTTCTTTTTCTTTTTTTTTGGTTTTTTTGAGACAGGGTCTCTCTGTAGCCCCAGCTGTCCTGGAACTCACTATGTAGACCAGGTTGGCTTTGAACTCACAGAAATTTGCCTGCGTCTGCCTTCTGAGTGCTCAGATTAAAGACATGTGCCACCACTGTTTTTATTTATGTGTATGAGTGTATTGCCTGTATGTATGTGAGTGCACTCATGTCATGCAATGCTGTGGAGATCAGAAGAGGGCTTCGGATTCAGTGCTCTTAAGTGCTGAGCCATCTCTCCAGTCCCCTCAAATGACCTTAACAGTAAAAATAAATTGGTGAATCTGTGCCAACTGTACGGTCTTGAATACCCCAAAGGAAAGTATAACCGAAGATTAAAGTGATCAGTATAATTCTTTAAGAGTTCATGTATATAGCTAAAGGTTACATAACAAGAAAGAATGCCAGACAGGAGATACCTTCTTTTGAGTTATTGGTCAGGGTGGCCCAAGAGATTCCCAGACAGTAACCCAGTATAGAAATGGGAAAATGAACAACAGACCCCAATCTTATCTAAAGGAATGTTGGCAACTGATTGCTGCTAGATGAGGAAGAGGCGATCTTCCTAAAACAAAGAACACTAGACAGGCTGACTAGACTCAGCAGATGGACTTGCACTGGGTAACAGTAACAGGGATGGCAGAGTGTATGGGCTCCAGTGGGGGTGGGGGGAGGCTATGGGAGGGTGTCTTTTGGGATGTGGGTATAAAGATGAATAAGATGTTTGGGATGTTCTATATGAAAGACACAAAAGAAGTCTATAAATAATTTTTTTTTAAAAAAAAAAAAGCACCTGGGTTTGATTCTTACCACAGGACCTGGGTTTGATTCCCAGCACCCACATCATGGCTTATAACCATCCTTAACTCCAATTCTAGGGGATCCCACACCCTCTTCTGACCTCCACAGGCATTGTATGACATGGGTGCACTTACATATATGCAGGTAATACACTCATATACATAAAATAAAATAAAAATGATAAAAGTTTAAAAAGAAAACCTAAAAATGAACCTATCATATGACCCAGTTATACCACTCCTTGGCACATACTCAAAGGATTCATCCTATTGCAGAGATACTTTAAAACCATGTTTGTTGCTGTTCTTTTCACAATAGCTAAGAGATGGACGCAACCTAAGCACTCCTCAACTGATGAGTGGATAACGAAATGTGGTATATTTACACAGGGAGCACTTACACAATGGCGTTCTACTCAGCAGTAAAGAAAGATGAAATAACGAAATGTGCAGGTAAACGAATGGATCTAGAAACTGTTATACTAAGTGAAGTAACACAGACTCAGAAAAACAAATGATATATGTTCTCCCTCATGTATGGATCATACAACCAAATCCTTTTAAACAAGTATCCCATTCACCACCCATCAAAGTAGCTTCTTTTTCAACAGACAGAGATTATTACAGAGGTACACCACTGGTCACACACAGAGATTCTCTGTGAATTTCCCAAGCACATCTAGGATGCAACTGCTACGTCTAAGACTCAAGAAACATAAAACAAGGGATGAAGAGAACACTAATGCATCTTTTAGTTCTCATCAATGAAGTTCCTTCATGCAACAGAGGGCCAGGAACACAAAAGGCCACAAATGGCCAAAACACAGAGAATAAGAGTCGACGGAGTGTGGGTCCTTTGGTCCACCATGGGCTCTGGGACCATTGTGGAAGAGGGCTGGAAAGATTGTAAGAGCCAAGGGGGAGGTGCATGACTGTGGTGGTTTGAATGAAAATGTCCCCCATAGGCTCCAAGTATTTGGACATTTTGTCCCACAGTTGGTGGAGCTGTTTGGGAGTTCTTAGAAGGTGTGTCAATGCTGGAGAACACGACACTGGGGGCGGGTTTAGAGAGTTCTTAAACCTTTCTGGATCTTGAGTTGCTCTCTTGTTTCCTATACCCACTTGAAGATGTGAGCTCTCTGCTTTCTGCTCCTATGCCAGCAACCTCTTGCCACGATGCTTCCCTGCCATGATGGGCTGTAATTTTTCTGGAACTGTAAGCTCAAATAAACTCTTTCTACTATAAGTTGCTTCGGTCAGTGTTTCTCTCACAGCAACAGAAAAGTGACTAATACAAAGACCATATGTAAATAGTCTTACAGGCCCCTGGGACCCTTCTCACACAAACCTACAGCAGTGGTGTCAGACCCACACAAACTTGGGCAGACAAAAACCTGGGGACGTGGGAGGGACCTTACATATTCTCAATTAGGGGTTGGGCACAGCATGATTCGGGAAACTTCTGCCTCACCACACGTGAAGGACAGATCAGGTACTCTCAGGTGGTCTGCTAATGTCTCAGCCACTACACCAGGTGGATGCCAGATCAGGCACTCTCAGGCAGTTTGCTGGGGTCTCAGCCCTACCCTACTGGAGGGCAGAAAGGTCTGCCCCTGGGGCCTCACAAAATCCCAATTAGGGAGTTGGGTATAAGATTTGGGGAAGCTTACCACCATGCTGAGGCAAGATCCAGGGGCTCTCAGGTGGTCTGCTGAGGTGTCAGCTTTTACCCTACTGTGAGACAGAGAGGTCTACCCCTGGTGAAGTAGGAGGACCCAAACGTAATCTCAACTAGAGTGTCAGGCAAGGTGCTATTTAGGGATGCTCATCACCATGCAGAGGCCAGATCCAGGCACTCTTAGGCAGTCTGCGGAGGTCTCAGCCCCTACACCAGGCAGAGGCTAGATCCCGGCACTCTCCTATACCTTTCTTCTAAGCATGCTTCCCTGACACTTTGGGATGCCCCAACATTTTGGTTATTTACTCTTTTTTAAAAAACTCTTTGCCATGTGGCTGCTAGTCCATCACGTGTCTGACATCCATGCCAGCTGGAAACCAGCATAGCTTTATGGCCTTTTTAAAAAATTCTCCCTTCCATTCTCCTCCTGAGGGCAGATTCTGAGAATTTTTCTTTAAACTCTAATAAAATTGTCCTACAGCTTCCATTTGACTCCATTCTTAAACTGTTTTATGAGTGTGGCTACAAACCCTGAAAGAGGACCCTGTTTTCTCCTGTCTCTGCTTTAAGGTCTGATCTTTGACAGAGCTAATCCAAGGTGGGACTTGGCTCTTCCCTGTGCTGCCCCCCCATCCACTACCAGCTTTCCCAGTGACTGATTCAGTGTAAGTCACTTTTTCAGGAATCCCTATCTCAAGGTCAATTTCTGGGGAGCGGAGGCTAGGACACTTGCATGGTCTGCACAATTCCTTTTTCCTGGAACCATTGTGCACATGAGAAAAAGTATTTGAGAAGTGACTAGTTGGAGTTGACACAGCTACCAAGGGGCTTGCATGAATACCAAGGGGCTTGCATGAATACCAAGGGGCTTGCATGAATACCAAGGGGCTTGCATGAATACCAAGGGGCTTGCATGAATACCAAGGGGCTTGCATGAATACCAAGGGGCTTGCATGAATACCAAGGGGCTTGCATGTGCCTTCGGAGGAATTAAGAAACTTCACTTGTGCCTTGGAATGAAATGTCCTCATTGTGTTACCTCCTGAATACAGTGCACTTTCTGCAAACACCTGCCCATGAGTGTACCTCTCTAGATGGTGTGTCAGCATTTCTGAGCCTCTGCCTAATCTGGTCTTCAAGTGATTATGCTGTCTGATACTAGTATCTGTTCAATATTTCATGTTGGTCACATCCTAAATGTTGAGTTTGGCTATAATTGCAGCAGACAGACCATGATACACTTATTTATTATACGTTGACTTAGGACCTCTCGTATATATTTGCATGCTATTTGCATCTACTTGATTGGGTCTGCAAAGGAAAAATCAACAGATGCAGCTCCTAAATGGGTCAGATTGTTTTCTCATTATATGGAAAGGGAGCTTGAGGAGCTCAGGATCTGTACTTAAATCAGAGTTGAACTGATTTACCTCTGATATGACTACAGGGCTTATCTAGGCAGAAACTGTGGCTCTTTTGTAAACATGTTACCAAGAGATCTATGCTTTGGGTAGCACCCCCTCTGGATCCTCTCCAGTTACTCTAGGCTAGGAGCTCCATGGAAGCCAACAATGCCTGCAGCAAGCCCTGTTGCATTCCCAGAGCCTAGCAAAATAGGTTTTTTAAAAGCACTACTTATTACACGAATGAATGAATGAATGAATGAATGAATGAATATGCATGATTTAGTTAATCTTTCAAAGCAAGGTTCTCATCCTGGCTGTCTCTTGCTCAGAATTTTTCGATGGCTCTGTGTGAACTGCAGGACAAAAGTCAGGGTTTCATTCTGGCATTCAGTGCCTTTCACATCTTATTCAAAATCTGTGAATTTAGGACTAGTAACTGCACATAAACCCTGCTATGCCTCAACACTAATCCTGAAATACAGTCTTGGAAAGTTGATCTTACTTGCTGAAGTCAATTTCCCAATCCTTCCCTCTTTCCTTTTCCAAACCTGGCTAGAACATCCTGAGGTCCAGGATGTAGGCCAAATGCCAGGATGAAAAGAGAAAGCTTGGAAATGATACGCAGACCTTGCAAGGAGGACACAGTGGATAAAAACTATTCTGATTCCTGCAAAGGGAAGGAATTAGACTGAAGTTAGTAGCAGAGCTGTTTCCTGGCAAGACCCTGGTTACACTTCTCAAATCTTTCCAGGAGGGGGCAGCAGCGTCCCTGTTTACAAGTGTCAAAGCGTCCCAGCTCTTTGTCGCATATTGTCTAGGAAGCCAGGTGTTATTCAGAAGCCTGCATTTAGGTCTTATTTGACTGCAGAGGAACCTCCACACCTCAACCTTTCCTTACAAAGCACCTACCCTGTTCTACAATCGTCCTCCACTTCATGCTGTACAGGGAGCTGAGATGTGGAGGGGCCCAAATCTTGCTTTCTATTTTCTGTTAGTTAATTTCCATAATAAAAGTAAATATATTCCCTTATCTATTATCATTTCTTTTAACCCCAGCATGGCTTTTCAACATCTCTAAAGAAAGCAGAAGCCCTAAAAATGAAAACTTAAGGATAAAAGAAAGATTGTTCAGTGAAAAGTAGACTGATGACTACTTTCATGTTGGGGTAAATAGTAAGACACTCTGCTGGATTTGTAGGGAATCCATGTAAGTTTTCAAAGACTATAACCTGAAAAGGCATTATATGCAAAAACGTGGTTCCAAATTCAGGGCACATCAAGGACTGTATACTAAGGATAAAATAATGGAACTGAATAAAAGTCTGTCTTTTTAACAAAATATTTTCTTAAAAGTTGCCAGGCATGGTGGCGCACACGTTTAATCCCAGCACTCGGGAGGCAGAGGCAGGTGGATCTCTGTGAGTTCAAGGCCAGCCTGGTCTACATAGTGAGTTCCAGGACAGCTGGGGCTACAGGGAGACCCTGTCTCAAAAAGACCAAAAAACCCCCACAAAAACTAGTTATACTGTAGCATATTTAATAGCAAAAAAATTCAAAGCATTTGTTGATGGTGAGAGTGCCAGTTAGCTTTCTTTTGTTGTGATAAAGCCCTGACCAAAACCAGTGTGGGGAGAAAAGGGTTTATTTGGTTTACATGTCACTGAAGGAAGTCAGGGCAGGAGCTCAGGCCAGAACTGAAGCACAGATCATGGAGGACTGCTGCTTGCTCAGCCTGCTTTCTTCTACAGTCCAGGGGTGACAGCACTCACAGTGGATTGGACCCTCCCACATCACTCAACAATCAAGAAAATACTTCAAAGACATGCACACAGGCCAATCGACAGAGGAAATACCTCAACTGAGGTTCCCTCTTCCCAGGTGTGTCACATTGACAAGCAAAGCCAGCCATGACAATGAATTTATTAAACAACCTATGAGAGTGTTAACAGATACATTTTGCCCTTAAAAGAAGAGGGGGATATTTCTAAAATCAGTTTGTCTCACCAAACTATAGCCAGATAAACTGAAGAAACAGAAGTAACCTGCATGGGTGAATGCTGCACTCAGAAGACATGGGTTATTAAATGAAATTTCAGGGCTACACAGACTACCTCCCTATGGGTCAGAAGACCCTAGAGGTGCCCAAAACAATACAGGCTATTGCCATTGCTCTTGGTTGACTATCATAACTAGGTGGTAAGGCCTCATTGCTTAAAAATGCCACATACTTTGGGTGCAGGGCATAGAGAACTCAACTTAGAACTGAATAGGAAACTCCTTCCTGGCTAGTTTTCATAGTGCTAGAAGGTATTATGCAGGCTGCTAGGGGAGAAAAGGTATCAGTGGTTTCACTCAGCACTGGACTCTGCATACCACAATACCAACCTGCCTGGCAAGATGCACCCACCTGTACAGTAGCACAACAGTTATGGGGTAACCAATTGTTTTCTAATTGGATATGATGCCTTGTCAAAAGTTCATGACTGGAGCCCAGACATGGTGGTGCACGCCTTTAAATCCCAGCACTCACTGGGGAGGCAGAGGCAGGTGGATCTCTATGAGATGGAGGCCAACCTGGTCTACATAGTGAGTTCTGGGCTAGCTGGGGCTACAGAGAAAAAAAAGAAATGAAAATAAAAGTTTGTGACTGGGGAGCTCATAGGCCCTAGGAGGAACCCACTGTTGTTGCTTTGTTAAATGTCCGTGCTAGCAAACTGCCTTCAAAATATTTGTTTATACCCAGCTGCTCAGCTTTGGTCAGAGAAGCTTCTTTTTCTCAGTGGGTAGTGGTTAATGCAGAGACTCCTAACTAGTCAAAGTGAGAGCAGAACTGTGAGTGCTCAGTTGTGGATGGGTCATCTTCATCAACATCCTCCACCCAAGGATCAAGGAACATCGCAGAAAAGGGAAAGGATGTAAGAGCGGGAGGATTCGGAGGAGAGCTATGAAACACTTCCTTCTCAGCATGACATAGCTGTTGCACACATCAAGTCACAGCAGCTCTGGTTACCTGTACAAGGCCCATATAAGATCAAGCCAGTCACAATTTCAGCATGGGGACTGGGCATGGTGGTACACACTTTTAATCCCAGTATTTAGAATTAGGAGGCAGAGGCAGGTGGATCTCTGAGAATTCAACACCTGCCTGGTCTGCATGGTGAGTTCCAGGCCAGCTAGTGTTACTTAGTGAGACCCTGTCTCAAAAAAAAAAAAAAAATTCCAGCATGGATTGGGAAAGCACCCTCCAGGCCCCACCCATAGTGGAGGGGCTTTTGGCAGTTGATGGTTGCTGAAGGAGAGTCACTCTCCCTTGAGGATATGGCCACTGGTAGGTTGCCCACACCTCAGTGAAATACCCCATACCCATGTGCATATGGGCAGCACTAATTGGACTCAATAACAAACAAACCAATCTGAATATCCAGCCACTCTTTCCAGCCACTCTTCCCAGCCAACTAGTCCAGCCTTGGAAGACAAAAGAAAAAATGAGGAGGAACCCAATAGAGGGATGCCTTTGGAAGCCCTTGTCAGGAAATTCCAATGGACTTTCATATAAACTTTTGAAAATTGCTGTTCTGACTTTTTTCTAGTTCCCTGTCTAGAACTTGTAATGCTAATTACTCTTGCCTTTACTTCTCCTTCACCTCTCCCATTCATGATTCAAGGACTTTCTTCTCCCCTTACAGACAAAAGTTATGCAATCAGGGAGTCTTTCAGATAGAGCCACTGAAGGGGTGCTCCAATTGCCTCACCTTGCATCCTTGTTCAGCATAGAAGCCAGAGCAGTCTGTGTTCCTATTCCCTATTGGCAATTTGGGTAACCCCTTCAGAAGATGGCGTGATAAGAATAGGAGGTAGGAATTGGCTGAGCAGTTAGGGTAAAAAGACCCCAAAGAAATGTAGCCAGTTTCTTGGCTAAAAGTCAAAATGTCCTTGGGCCTGTTAGCAACATACTCTGTTCCAAAGGCCAAAAATGTCAAAAATATTTGGGAGCTTGTATCTAATCCTTAAAAGATTTTAGGGATACCTCTTCAGAGGAGGGAATGTTGGAGGGGAGGGAGTGGGCATGGATTTGATCAAAACACCTATGCATGTATGAAACTCTTAATAAAGTTTTTATAAAAATTTTTAAAAAAAAGAGGTTGAGGCAGGAGGATCATGAATTTAAGGACAGACTGGGCTATCTAATAAGACTCTGCCTCAAAAACAAAACAAAAGTATACTGCTGAATATAGTGTGCTGATAGACATATTCTAATTTTTAATTTATTTTTATTTTTGGTCTTTTTGAAACTTGGTCTCTATAGCCCCAGCTGGTCTGGAACTAGCTATGCAGACCAGGCTGGCCTTGATCTCACAGATCTGCCTGCCTCTGCTTCCCAAGTGCTGGGATTAAAGGCAAGCACCACCCTGCCCAGCTTGCTATATTTTAAAATAGTGGTTCTCTTAGTGTCTGAGCTAGAAGCCTTGACATCATCAGTGAACTTCTTAAAAATGTGAACTTTTGTCCTCACTCAGGAACTACTGAATCAGAACCTTCTGTGTCAGACAGAATCTAGCAAAATGTTTTAATAGCCCTCCAGGTGGTTTTGATGCATGCTAAAGACAGCAAACTCCTTTAAAGATGGAGAGCTATACGCACTTGCGTGAACCACCACGCCTGGCCCTATTTTGTAAAATATTTTATTTATTATTTTTATTTTATGTGTATGAGTGTATTGCCTGCATGTGTGTAAGTGCACCCATGTCATGAAATACCCACAGAGGTCAAAAGAGGGTTGTTGGACCCCCTGGAACTGGTGTTACTGCCATGTGGGTGCTGGGATTCAAACCTGGGTCTTCTGTAAGACCAACCAGGGCTCTTAACCACTGAGACATCTCTCCAGCCCGGAGAGCTACGCACACTCTTGACGGATGTAAGAGCCTGTTTTTTCTTTGCTAGTCTAACTGAGCCCAATGTCCAGGGCAACCCAAAGGTACTTGAAGAACGGTTACTTTGGCTCTGCACCTGAACTAGAATGTGGAAGGTTCCAGGCCTTATATTTACTGCTCTCTCTGTATTTGCTCTGAGCCTTTCAGGAATTTTCCAGAAGACTACTGTAGTCCAATCATCAGATCCAGATGTACCATATCCAGAATCAATTCCTGGAGTGTCTTCCCTCCCTTTCTCCCTCCATCCCTCTCTCTTTTCTTCTCTTTCCCCCTTTCTTTGGGTGTATGTGTATGTGTGTGTTTCAATTTTGGTTTTGGTTTTGGTTTAACAGGGTCTTGCTATGTAGCCCAGGGTGGCCCTTAAACTAGCAGTTTTCCTGACTCCACTTCCCAAGTACAGAGACTATAATCTGCAGCCACTTTACCGTCTTCACAATGGTCCTCTCCCATGAGCCAGAGTTATGGTCCCCTCCTGTGAGCTGGAGCTCTGGTCCCCTCACATGAGCTTGAAGCTTTGGACCTCCCATGAGCCAGTTCCATGTACCTCCTGCACTAGGCTGATGGTGGAGCAGCATAGAGCATGGAGGACTCCTGATGGTGGGCAGCAGTCTCCCCTAGTGTCTGCATTCCCCACAGCCCCTCCCCTGAGGTCCCAGTTGTGCATGACAGAAGTTGTGCCTCTTAGCTGGGGACAGGGGAGGCCTCTGTTGTTTACAGATTCTGGTCTTGGAGGACTGATTCTCTTAAATGAACCTCCCACCTCCCCTGAGGCCCAGCTGTGGTCCTCACCTCACACGCGGTCCCGGGCATCCAGGCCTTGATGTTGGACCTCTCCCATTACCAGGCACCAACAGGTTTTCCATTATTTTTTATTATTCTTCTACAGTCCCAGCATGCCTTCACTTATGCCCCAACTGAACTTCTAGATATAAAAGTTAAAAAAAGAAAAAGAAATCAGTTTACTGCAATAACCAAACTGATATAATCCCCAAACTAAAAATATGTAATTATATCTTTGAACATAAATTTGAAATTCTATGTCTGCTATAATTTTTGAATATTGTTTACTGACAAAACTGTATTACCAAGCTTCAGAAATAATGTGAAATTTGTCACTGTTCCTATAATGTGAATATGCCATTCACTCCCTTTCCAAATTCTCCAACCTATACAAAATCTTTCAATGTAATCATGTTACTTTTTTAAAAAAATATTTTATTATTTTTATTTTATGTGTATGAGTGTATGGCCTGCATGCATGTGAGTGCGACTGTGTCATGCAATGCTGCAGTCAGAAGAGGGCTTCAGATTCTCCTGGAACTGGAGTTAAGGACGGTTCAGAGCTGCCATGTGGGTGCTGGGACTCGAACCCAGGTCCTCTGCAAGAGCGGTCAGTGCTCTTAACTGCTGAGCCATCTCTCCAGCTCATCATGTTACTTTTTAAAGAAAGCAATGCTAATAAAATATTTTTAATTAAAAAAATAACAAATAAACCAAAAAAAAAGGAAGACACAAAGTTCAGAGGATGATAATTTGGAATGTATCAATGATCAAATACATTGTATAAATGTATGAAATTTTCAAAGAATAAATAAAAAATTTTAAAAGACTACATAACCAAATCAAGATTTATATAAAACATAAAAATGTGTTAAAGTGATTTTCTTTGTTCATTTTCAATGTATCTGGTGCAGTGACTGCTGGTGCCCCAGTAATGGCAGCTAAAGAGAGGGACAATTAATAGAAGGTGATGAAACTGCACTGAAACTCACATTTAATAAAGCATCATTACACCATACACCATGAAAATTTATGCATAAAGTCTTCAAAAATGGATAACATCATGCAAATTATCAAGACTGAATTTCATAAGGGCCAAGGGATTAATAATCATCACCAAGTCCAGCTCCTTCACAGGGCCAGTGCTGACCATGATGGCATCACTTACTTTTTGGAAGTGAGAACAAAGACGTATGAACTAGACAAGGACGTGAGAGCTCATTCCAGGCAGAGGGAGCAACGGCAGAGGGCAGATGCAGTGATGTCTTAGAAGGGCTTAGTTTGAATTCAATATAAGGATAGGAAGTCCGTTTAAGTTTCTGAACAGCCAAGTGATGCCTTGGATTTTAAAACATCTCTGGCTACTGAGTGAGAAATTTCTCAGCATCGAGCCAGAAACAGAGGAGCTGCTGCAATAGTCCGGGCAAGAGGCAATGTGGCGGGCCCAGAGTGAGACAGTGGAGCTGATGGAGGGTCTGAACACAGCATGTTGGGGGGTGGCACTGATTTGGGGGATGTGAGACAGAAGCAAGGGCAGCTCCTGGAGTCTTGGCCCAAAGAGGATTGGCCTTCTAAGGGTGACAATTGTATCATAGTCATCTGGCACTTAAAAAGAAAATATTTTACTTATTTTTATTTTATGTGTATGAGTCTTTTGCTTGCATGTAGGTAAGTGCACCACATATGTGTAATGCCCACAGAGGCCAATAGAAGGCATTGGATTCCTCAGAACTGGAGTTACAGACAGTTGTTAGCCACCGTGTGAGCGCTGGGAATTGAATTCTGATCCTCCAGAAGAACGGCAAGTACTCTTGACTGCTGAGCCATCTCTCCAGCCCCAACATCTGGCACTTTTAAGGTTTATTTCTGCCTGGGGCTTCACTGGCTGAACTTGTTGGCCTGTCAGAGCAGCTCTGGCCTCCGACGCTGTCCCTCTTTCTAACTTCTCCTTTCTAGAAAGAGACTCTGGAAACACATGCCTGCTCCCTACCTTCCAGGCTCAACCAGCCCTACAGGGTTCGAAAGCAGTGTCCACTATGATCCTCTATGGGGACTTCCGGCTCTAGGCCAGTTCCCTTGCCTTGATGTAAATCTCACCCATTAATCTTTGTGAAAGGAGGACTGCAGGCTTTCTTCAATAGCGACTTTCAGAACTCTTGCTCTTGTAATCCTGGCACCATATTGGGAAGAATCCCTAGACCTCAGGCAACAGCCAGCTCCAGCCCCCCAACACATGGGTGAGTGATCCTTTAGCAGATTCCAGGCTGAGAATATGCTAACAGGAGCAGGGAAGAGTGTTTCTCCCAGACCATGCCACACAGTACTTTCATGTATATGATAAATTCTCTGTTTGGGTCACTATGTGGCAGGGTCTATTATGGAGCTGTAGGAAACTCTAATAAGGAACCTTGAATCTCTGCTCAGCCCTTGCCAGCTGTGTGTACTGGAGTGAGTGCAGCAGCCTGAGTCACAGTGCCTTTCACTGTGGAAGAATAAGGCTAAGTATCCATATGAGAACTCCTCATAGCACCCAGGAAGAGTCCCATGGACAGTTGGCCAAGGCATAGAAGCCTGAGCCTGAATCTTGTAGTGTAAGCAGTTCAAAGATTTGTAGTGTAAGCAGGTCAGTTATTCTGGAGCCCTTTCAGGACTCAAGCTTTGGGCTGGCTGCAGAAGGAGCAAAGTGGGGTTTGAGGGAAGGGCCAGCCTCCAGAGGCTCAGTGCTTCCCAGAGCTTGGTCCTGGATGGTCCCAAAGGTGCCTCCAGAGTCAGGCCCAGGTCCTACTCAAGTGCTGCCAGGTCTTGACTACTTTTCCCTTTGGGAATGGCCACTTCCAATGCAGCTGAACCCTGGACTACATTACCAGAACTCGGGGTTTGGGGCCCACAGACAGTCTCTCCTTACCTTTCCCCTCAGCTTCCTTCTTTCCCACTGAACTCCCTGGGAACCCTATCTACCTCTCCTCTTCCAGCCAGCTGAGGGACTGCACTTCTGAGCACCTAGCCTGGGCTGGGCCCTCACTCAGGCAAGACCTTCCTCCAGGCCAAATCTTAGCTTCCTTTTCTGCAAAGGGGAACAAAGCTCTGCCAGGTTTGGAGAATACCACTTTCACCATAGCTGGCCTTTCCAGTAGGTTCTGGAAGGCAGGTGGTAGGGAATACAGCATGTAAACACCCTAGAGCTTTGCTTCTGAGCCTTGAGAAAACTCTGCGAGCTCTCTAGCACCCAGGCGGGTCTAGGCTGGGCTGTTGATGTGGGTCACCACAGAAGTCTTGGCCACTCGTTAGGCGATGGCAGCTGTTGCCAGGCAACAAGCTTCAACTTAGGCACTGGGCTTCAAGGTCAACCACCCACTCACTAGGTTGCTATTTCTGGGGCTTCGGGACTGCCACTGGCCTCCTGGATTTGTTGCTTGGATTAAGGCTGGTGGGAGGGGGTGCAGGATGTGCTCTCAGCACTCCATGAATTGCCAAAATCGCTGGAGAAGCAGATCCGTTAGAGACTGGAATAAGGACTCCCAGTCTATCACCAGCTTTGGGACCCAGCTAAAGAAGGGCGTCAAAGACACAGAGCAAGTCTGGAGCAGGTGCCGGAGAGTCCAGACTTATTTCCTAATTCCCACCCTCACTGGAGACATGATGCATACAGTGAATTCAGAGAGGTCAAATGATGGACATAGCAAGTGAGGTCAGAGGTGAGACTTCGTTGTCCAATCCCATGACTACAGGGGTCCTTTATATACCCTTTGGTGTGAGAGTAGAGCCTCAGATATCACAGAAGCCTCTCAGGAGCCTCCAAGGAGAGGTAAAGCAGGCTGAGCTCACAAGTGGGACTCTAGTGCGCCTCTACTTTCAGTCATTTTATTTAGGTCTCTCAAGGGAAAAGAAAAAAATAGGCCACAATGTATTGGGAAAGCTGCCCACCCACCAAGTACCTTAACTGCATCAACGTAAACACTGAGACTCTCAGAGGGGCAGAGCTTGCCCAAGGCACACAGTAGGGACAAGAAGCCTGAGTTCCTGACCAATTACCCCTAAGTGGGTTCCCACTGCTCCACTTACCCCAGGGTGAGGGGATGGCAAATAACAATGGAGTATCTAGGGATGGCAGTTCCTGAAGAGGGACTTTGAAGCAACCAGTGTGAATGGCTCCTTTTAACTGCAGCATGAAAAATTTCTTTCACCTCCACTGCGTGAGCAGAGTAGCATCCTGTCCTCTTCCCTTCATCCACCTTAGTGTTCAGATTTACTGATTTGCTCTTCATTGCCAGCGTCCCCCAACTAGAAGGTTAGTTTCTGGGGCCAGGTCCATGCTGTTGACAGCAGTGCCCCCACCCATGCTTAGCACTCAGCAGGAGTTGCAAAACAGGAAGGAGGGAACGAAGCTTTACGGCTAACCCAGGAGGAACGTTTGTCACTTTAGTTCCCCAGTATTCACCTTTCCTTTCCATACCATGAGAAAACCCACATTATATGGCGTCTTGGTGACTTGATAAATACCCCAATTTAAATTTGCAATTTTCCTTTCTACTTCAGATAACAGTAAAATGCCGAACACTTTGGAGAGCATTTTCTAGAAGTGAGGTGCCACTCACAGTCCCATACATATGCTTCACTTCACCTTCATAGTCCACTCAGAATATGGGTGTAGCTCCAAACAGTTGGTGGTTGGCCGACTCAGGGGTGGAGTGGGATTGGAACTGAGATGAGCCTAGAGGCTTCCTGCATTGTCACCAGCCTAGGTAGGGCCCTGGCAGCTACAGTTCCTCTCTGGTTCCTCTCTGATTCTAAACCAGTCTTTCTGGGACCCACAGTCACCTCCTACTAAATCCTCCTTTGACCCAAGTTCCCATGTACCTAATAGATACAAGAATGAGAGATGATGCACCAACTAGTTGCTTCTATGGAACAAAACACCCCCAAACCTTGATGGGTTAAAACATCAAATGATTTCCAACAAGTCTGATGCTCTGGTGAGAAGTTCTGGTCTAGACCTGTTTACCTAAGGCTGGCTGGTCTAGGATGGCACATCCATCTATTTGGTACAACTGGGATGGCTCACCTGTCTCCTGGTATCTACCCCTTCTATAAGCTAGCTCAGATTCCTCTATTATAGCCTGAGTTGTAAAGAGCATCAATTGGTAAGTCTCTGCTATAACAGCATTGTCACCATTGGTCAAAGCAGGTAACACGGTCATGACCAAGTCAGAAAACACCACCAAAGATGAAGAACACAAGTGTCCATAGCCACCTATTTGCCACTGCCAGGGGTTCAGAGGTGGGCGCTGTGACAAACATTAAGCACAGATGGAAAAGCCAAGGTGCACAGTAGGAAAGAGACTCTCTGGGTTAGAGGCAGAGTGGAGATTTTCCAAACCATGCGCCAAACAAATACCTAATCCCTAAAGACTGGGCTCAGTTTTTCTCGCTGTGATGTAAAACAAGCTGATTCAATAATCTCTCTTGCAATAAGGAAAATGCAATAGTGAAACATTTGTTGTGCAAAATAAATCAGTCTTGTTTCCCGTGTGGTGTGCTGACGTGGGAATAACTGCCTTCATGCATAGAAAAATAAGACAAGGCCCTAAAAGCATTTTCCAGAGCCCAGAAAGGTTACCTTCTTTTAAAAAAATCAATTACATATTCCCACTTCAAAGAAAACACTTCACAGATGCATTTTACATTCTAAGGAGAATTCAATGCTCCAGGCTAAAATCTACCTGAAAATTCCTTTTGGAAAGAAGAGGCCAGACAGGGGCCCCCAATCATCCTTACTTCAGCTACCAATGTTTTAACAATGCTCATCTTAATAATGAATTGGAAGAATATGCAAATCATAAATAAGGTTTCCCCTCTCAGCTTCCTGTCCACCCCCTACCCCAAGCATATACACAAAAAGGACAAGAACTTCTGTTCCCCTAGGTCTGCCCCACCAGGGACCCAGGCTCAGTCTATTCTGCTACTCACTGTGCAAAACTGGCTAATGAGTCCTCCATTCTTGACCTTGGTTTTTCTGCAACCTTTAGTGAGTTTCACAAAAGCAAGGAGGAGCAGCTACCATTGTGGGGCACTCTCTATGTATGTCAGGGCCCCAACCTGTCCATACAGTCCTGACTAGTAGGCAGCCAAGCAAAAAACTAGGCTCTAGAGTAGGAGAGCCCAAGTTTAAATGCAAACTCTGCCATTCACCTGTTAGCCAGTTTGGAGCAGGTCATCTATGTCTCCCTCCCAAAGTGGAGGCCAGGAGTGAGTATGCTAGCACCTACCAATTGCTGAGCTAGCCATCCTCACCAGGTGATGGGAAGCCAACTAGAAAGGCATGAGGAGGTTAGTACCACTTTTCACCCTTCTGGTTTGAGGATGGATCCTACTGACCTTGGGATGAATGAATAGATATCCTGGTATTTTGGGTCAGGATGCAGGTGAACAAACAGTGTGGTTTCACAGGCCCTGCACTGGTCAAAGAAAACAATGTTGGGAAGCCCCTTTCCACAAGGGCAGAGCTGTGTGCTCCAGGAAGAAGGGTCTGAGATGCTGTTAGAGATAGAAGTGAGCCCTGCCTTGGCCACAGACCATTTGAGAGTGATGACCATACCAGGCTGAGATGGTAGCCCTTAGGCCATATTATTTCCCAGTCATTGAGCTCAGTTCCTCCAGTTTATAATGAGGACAGTGATATGCAGTTTCAGGGGTGCTGTGATGAGATATGTCTGGTATGTAAGGGTATAGCCCAGGGAAGATACTGCTGATCCCAGTCCGTATGCACAGCCATCCTCCTAGCCAGTCTGCTGGCTCCACCCTCACAACTCAACAGCCTCTGGCTACTTCTTACTCCTCTGCCTACCATCTTGGCACAGGTACCACCTCCTCCCAGGGCTACTATGCTGGTACTGGCCCCTCAGGCCAACTACTTCTTCCACTGACTTTCTGCGGCTGTCCCCAGCTGCGGCCGCCCCTCCACTCTCCCAGTGCTGTCTCTGAATGCCATGGCTGCCCCTCTGCTCACTCTGGGCTGAGGCCGCTCTTCTGCCTGCCCAGTGCTGAGGCCGCTCTTCTGCTTTCCCTGTGCTGCCTCCGATCGTCGCTACTTCTGCCCGGTCCCGGACCCCAGGGCTGGTGAGGAGACTGTGTCAGCAGAGCCACATTCAGACACAGGAGACCAGGTTCAGTGACACAGTCTACTTTATTGCAACAAGGCACAAGCTTATATAAGGGTAGCAGTCCAATCACAGCACAGCAAGTAGGATACCTTATTAGCATAACAGGCTTAGCGTCTTATCACAGTATAGTGGGCCAGATGCCTCATTAGCATAATGAGTTTCAGATTACAGAGCCTGGTTTCCTGGGAATCACGTGACCCAGGCTGTCTAAGTGTTGCAATTTGGGATCTCAAGAGTGGTGATTAGGGAGTGGCGAGCTCTAGGCATCAGTCTCATGATCTGCCAATGGGAGCAAATGTCACAAGGCATTCCTTTCTTGTGGCTCCAGCGGTCAGGCCATTGCCTCAGGCCTGCTGTATGCCTGTCATTTAAGACTTTCACCCTAGGCCCAAGCCTGTCTCCCACAACTTTCCCCTCAAATATACTTCTAGAATAGAAGCTGAGGGATGCTTTGAAAATAGAGGCCAGATCCCATATGCTACTGAAAACCTTCCTTACTTTCACCAATCACCTGGAAGAAAAGTCAAATATGTTGCATTGAGCTACCAGCCCAGAAGATGTGACTTCCACTTTATCTCTTCCCTTTCTCTGTTTCAGCCCCCTTGGCCTCAAGCCAATCCAAACCTTCCACTTCAGATCTTTCAACTTCCTATGCCTTGGCTCAAGTAGCTTTAGTCAGGCCCGTCATCAAACATTATCACTGCAGACAAGCCACCCTGACCCTGATCTTCTTTGTCCCACGACCTTGACTTTTCAGTCTTAGAGTGTTACTGCCTTGAGGGACACTTTTATTTATGTACATTTATCTCCTGCACTGCAAGGGACACTAAGTGCCAACAGAACAGAAACTAAGGAATGAGTACTTTGAGACCCTAGCAGCTGGCCTATGGCTATAACAATGGCTCTAGCTATTGAACTTTGAGAAACAGGGTTTCCCCATCACTTTGTGAGGTTAGTATGATTTGCTGGTAGACAGAGGATGGCTCCCGCAAGTCACTGTGAATCAGAGGAGGCCTGAAGTAAGTATGGGGTGATACAGCTCAGGCCATGAGTCCAGCCTAGGAAAAGACCAGCAGGCAGATAAGGGGTGGCCCACTGTAGCACTTAAAAGCCCTGAGCGTGTAAAGCCAAGCAATCAGGTGAGACTTGGCCTCTTAGGGTCACCAGTATCCAGGTGGGGGAGCTGAGGCCCCTGGCTACAGCATTAGAGACATGTCAGAGCCCAAGTTCCTCCTAAGCCCCAAGTCTCAATCCACACAGCTTTTTTCAGAGCCAGTAGGCAGACTGAATGGATGCTGGACTCTGTCAGGGCAATTAGGAAGCACAAAGCTGAAGGGTTGGCAGCCTAGAATGTGGCCTGGAGAAGTTTCTCTGGGCAAACACATAATAAAGGCCCTACTTGCACCTCTCACCCCTGCCCAGTGCCAGGTTATGTAATATGTTGATGCTGCAAGTGGTGTCTACCCAACCCTCTGCAAGCTCTGCCTACACCCCAGGAAATGAGTCTCAGAAGGATGACCCAGATGGCTGAATGCTTTAGCAAGAGAGACAAGTGACATCAGAGAACAGATGGGAAGGCAAGTGTGGCCCTGCCCCCTCCATGTACACACACACACACACACACACACACACACACACTCACACACACACACTCCTCACTATCCAAATGAAGGCAAAAACCCGCCTTTGGAGTCACTCCTCCCCAAGTAATCTTTATTATGCCCTACTAAGTGCAAATGAAAAATAGAATAAGACAGAAACGAGTGCCCTTGAGGACACCTGCATCTAGTGGGAGAGACAGACTTCTGACACACAGATGGTACACTGGATGGTGATGTGTGCTTCAGAGCAAAATGGAAGTAAACCAGTCCAGAGGACAAATGAGAAGGGGTGGGCTAGCAGATACAGGGAAGGGGCAAGGAGAATTTCAGAAGCATGAGTAAGTGCAAAAGCTCCAAGGCCAATAGCATATGGCCTCAAAATTTCAGGAAAGCAGTGTTGAAGGGTTAGGGGCAGGGTAATGAGAGTGGACAAATGACCTTGCCTACAAGGTCAGGACAAGTGGCATCAAAGAACAGATGTAAAAGCAAGTGGAGCCCTGTCCACAGGCACAGTGCAGTGTCTGTCGCAGGTACACAAAGCTGGGGACTCCCGTACCTCTTGAGACCATAGTGGGGAGTCACAGGATATTTGTAGCAGCCCATGAATTACTGCTGTATGTGCCCCCTTCCCCTGTACCCCAGCCAGGTTGCTGTTCCAGGGCATCTAGACGGAAGGAGGCAGGAGGAAAGCCCTCAGGAGGAAAAGCCCTTCTGCTCTTGCTGGCACAGGTACCACAGCCAGGTAGGCTGGAGGAAGGGACTAAGAGGTTGGGAAGGGTCCAGGTAGGCCAAAGCCCTTCATCAAGGCAGAGAAGGTAGAAAAATCACACAATAGAGACTCACTCACTCTTTGCCTAGGCTCCTGAACTGAGTATGTGGCCATGCGTGTGCCGTTTTCTCTCTTTCCCTCTTGATGTATGGGTAATATACAAATAATAGATATTGAGGAATATATGTATATATATATATTATGTGTATATATATATGTATACATAATGATGCTTCACACCAGCATCTATTGATCCAAACAAGAGGCAGTCATCAATATAGCAAAAATACCAAATGCCAGAACCATCAACATGTTTACCTTGTCACAAACTATCCTCACACAGTCCTGAGTCTTACAATTCTTATTGTTATTATTTTCAATCTAGGGTTGATTTTTACTGCTTCCATCAAGGAAGAGGTTCTTCATTTGGTTGTTAAGTTACACCAGTATCTGATTTATAATGACTTAGGTCCTGCTGGACCACCCTTCCCACTTTTGTTTCTTTCATGAAATTGATATTTTAAAGAAAGACAACCCAGTTGTCTTGTAGAATGTCTCTCAGTTTGGGGACAACTCACTGTTTCCTCATGATTGGATCCTTGCTGAATATTACAGGCAGTACTGTCAAAGAGGTGGGCCTGCGTGCATCCTCCCTGCTGTGTTATATAAGAAGGCACCACTCCAGGTCCTCTTATCGTTGGTGATACTAACAGTAGCCATTTGATTAAAGTGCTTGTATTATGAAGTTGATCCCTTTTGTAAATAATAAATTCACCTCTGTGATGGATTATATTTGAGAACTGACTATTCTGTTCTAGCACAGACTTTTACAAAGTGGTTTTAACAGCTATTGATACCTTGTTTGAATCAATCATTGCATTGGTGGCTGCAAAACAGATTTTTTTTTTCTGTATCTGTATGTGTGGGTCTGCTTTGGATGCTCTGGAGCTATACATCTATCTTTATACCTATACCATTCAGTTCTATCTTCATAATACTTTTTGAACTCAGGTAGTTTTGGTCCTCTAACTGGTCTTCTTCAGACTACTTTTAGCCATTTTAGGTCCTTATATTTCCAAAATCAGCATTTAAATTTCTAAAAAAAAAAAAGTCTTTGATACTGCATTGAACCCACAGGTCAATTTGGTAAGAACTGTCATCTTAACAACACTGAGGTTTTAAACTCATAAACTAGGGCCAGTTGATTCTCATTATTTGTGGAGTTACATTTTATATTCTCCATGAACGTTGAATTAGCAAATACTGGGGAAATACAAGGGTTATAGTCCTATGAGCTTCTGCTCACAATATTCTCACGAACTGACTGATACTCCATGTGTTTTTCTGCTTGAAGACACCTTATGTAATATCTATTGGTGATTCAGTCACATTGAATTAACAAACAACAGTACCATAATACATGCCTGAACAAAGCTTATATAACATGACTCGTTTCTCTGTAAGGCTCATCTCAGCCTCCTTGCATGCTTGCTATGCAGTATTTCAGCGCTTTAGGGATCATTTAAAAATCATCGATAAAAAGCACATATTAGGGGTTTGAGGATATTGCTCAGTGGTAGAGCATTTGCTTAGCCTGTGCAAGGACCTGGAGAGAATTCCCAGCAAGGAACAAACAAGCAGACAAAGTTAAAAAGTACAAACGTGAAAAATGCAGGATGTGGTGCTAGACTGTGTTTACAGTATGAAAAGCAAACAAGAGACTTACTTGTTAGACATTAGTTGAGAATAAGTTATTCAATTTTTTCACTGCCTTGCACGCGTCTATAAATAACCACAAAGTGCCACAATTATTGATTTTGGGGTGCAAATAGACTTTAGTGAATAGATGGATTCATAACCCATTGATAGTGAGGATTAACTTATACCTCTTCTGTTATTTAGGTTTCCTTGATAGTGTTTTATAGTGTTCACTGTATAAATGTTTTGTCTTTTCCCAGATTAATCCATAAGTAGGCTGTATATACATATTTCTATTAAAAATATTTTATTATTTTTATTTTATGTGTATGGTATATTGCCTGCATGTATGTAATAGCACCCATGTTGTGCAATGCTCTCAGAGGTCAGAAGAGGGTGTCAGATCCCCTGGAACTAGAGTTATAGACAGTTGATAGCTGCCATGAGGGTTCTGGAAACCAAACCAGGTCCTCTGCAAGAGCAGTCAGTGCTCCTAACCACTAAGCCATCTCTCCACCACCCCCCCCCCCCGCTCTCTTTTTTTAAAGCAGGGTCTCCCCTCCCTGTAGCCCAGCTAATCTGGAACTTGCTATCTAGATCAGGTGCCCTGTATCTTATAGAGATCTACCTCCCCCTGCCTCCAAAGTGTGGCACTACACCTGGTTATATTTTTTTATAACATTTTAAATGGCTTTTTTTCTCCAATATTTAAATTTCTAATTAGTTACTTCCTGCAGACAGACAATGACATTTTTATAAAAGGACAAAATCTGGACGAATGATTTTTAACTAACCCCAACAAAACCTTGTGCTCTTATGTCTTATGACCAGGACACCTGATCTTATTTCCTGGGAACCTCAGTTTTGGGTGGTACTCCACCCAAAAAGGCAATGAACGAATGTGGGTATGCCTGAGAATTAACATATGAAAGCACTGAAAGCAATCATACCCATCTCTGTAGCTCACAGTGGAGACCTTGGGTGAATGAGATATTCTGGAACTAGGGATAAAAAAGCTAGACGGTCTGTTAAGATGGCGGGGGGGGGGCGGGGGGGGGGGGCGCGGTTCCTAAGTTTGTACTACTCCAATTGAAGCTGGAGAAACCATTTTGAATAAAACCATGGGTGGGCCCAGGCTCGAGGACACAGTTCTAAGGATGGAGTTCCAGCAAAACAGATCTATCAACACAGTTTCAGGAGACATATATGTAGGGGAACAAGTGTCCTCTGAGTTTGGGCCCACTCTTAAAAACTAAATTTAAGAATTAGGCTGTGTTCAGGTAAGTATAATGCTGGCATAGTATATCCAGGAAACTTTCTAAACTCCATTCTAGTAGTTTTTTTGTGGATCCCATGGGATTTATTAAACAGAGAATCATGTTATCTCCAAATAAATGTAGTTTTGATTCTTTCTAACCTGATGCCTTTTATTTCTTTAATTTTCTTTCTTACCTGATTATACTGGCCAGAATCTCCAGTACAATGTTGGATGTAGGAGTGGGCTCCTATTCTGATGCTAGAGGCAAAATGTTCAGCCTTTCATAATGTCATTAAATACAACGTTAGTTGCAGTCTCTTCACAAATGCCTAAGGAAGGACAAACTTGGCATTCAGTTAGTACAAAAAATTGAATGGCTTGGTCAGGTGACGCTAGCTGAAAGCTGCAACATAATCACTGAGCCCCTCTCCACAGTAGGTGATGGGGTTCCAGCCCTCAGCAGCCAGTGTCATGGGCATGCAGTGGGAATGTGAGCATTAGTGGGGATAGGAGGTCTTCAGATGACCCAGGCCACACATGGCTTCATAAAAAAGATTGTTAGTATGTGAGACAGTCTATATGCAAATGTGTGCAGGTCAAAAGGAGACATTGGTTTCAAAAGGGCTATACAGTGGTGGCATGGTGACTCAAGTCTATAATACTAGCACACAAGAGGCTGAGGCAGGAAGATCACTGTGAGTTTCAGGCCAGCAGCCTTGGATACAAAGTAGATACAAACTCTACCTCAAAAAAGGAAAAGAAAAGGAAAGAAAAGAAGAAAAGAAAAATACCTACCAACAAACTTCAGGCTTCCAGGTAAGGTTTCTAAGAAACTGCCTTGATGGAACCCAGTGGAGGAAAACTGTTAAGATAAAACAAATAGACTCTATTGCACAGAGAGAGGAGGAAAGAGCTTTAGAAATCTCCTGTGCTGAAAAGAGCAGAGAAACAGAGGGTGACCATGGAAAAGAGGGAAGTCAAGCCAAACACAGCTCCAGCCGCACAGTTCCCCAGTGAGAGAAGTGGAAGCAGAGGACTCATCCAAATGCGGAAATGGGAACTGAGTCCTCAGGAGGAGGCCAATCATTAAGAAGATTCCCATGAATACCAACAATGTGCAAATCACAACTTAGAAACAGGAGAAACATGAAAAGCAAGGCAGCACGACTTCCCAAAGAGGACAGCTCCTTAACTAAAAGATGCTGAAGTGGGTAAAAGGCTAGATGAAGTTCTCAAAAGCTTATTAGCAACAATGATCAGTGACCTCAAAGCAGATACACACAAACAGATGAACAAAGTGAAGTCACTGCAGGACCTGGAGAGGAAAACCAGGTATGTAGGGGAGAAAGCCAACAAATTCTCTGAGAAAAGCAGGGGTAAAATGAGATTTTAAAAAATAAAATCCAAATAGAAAGGTTGGAAATGGGGGTTGGAGAGATGGCTCAGTAGTTAGGAGCGCTTGCTGTTTGTGTATACGAATTTAGTTCCTAGGACCCACATGGTGGCTAACAACTGCCTGAAACTCCAGTTCCAGGGACTCTGACACCTTCTTTTTGCCTATTTGGGCACTAAGCATACATGTGGTGCACATGCATACATGCAGGCAAAAACTCATACACATAAAATAAAAATAAATAAATCTAAAAAAAAAAAAAAAGAAATGTTGTAAATGGAAAACTCAGTGAACCATATGAAAAACATGGCAGAAGCTGGGTGTGGGTGGCCCCGGTCTTAGTCCCAGCAATTGGGAAGCAGAGGCAGGCAGATCTCTGTGAGTCCAAGGCTAGCCTGGTCTACATAGTGAGTTCCAGGCCAGCTGGGGCTACAGGGAGACACTGTCTCAGAAAGACCCCCCTCCCCTGAAAAAACACAAATAAACTCAAACTTTGCATCAGGTCAAGAAAATACAATATTGACCACAACATCAAAGAACTGTGGGATAGAATCAAGACACCAAATGTAAAAGTCCATAAGGCAGAATAAGGAACTAGGGGAAAATGGAAGGCATTGAACACCTACCTGATGAAAGCATGGCAGAAAATTGCCCAGCTCTAGAGAAAGAATTGGACTTATCTAAACACAGGTCCTTTAGAATGCCGAATAGATATTATAATAAAAAGAACCTTCAGAACATTAAGAGCATCAAAACTGCATCTCAAAGAAATAATATTTTTGTGTGGGGGGGTTCTTTTTTGAGACAGGGTCTCCCTGAAGCCCCAGCTGACCTGGAACTCATTATGGAGACCAGGTTGGCCTCAAACTCACAGAGATCTGTCTGCCTTTGCCTCCCGAGTACAGGGATTAAAGGCATATTCCACCATGCTTGGCATGCAAAGAAATACTACTAAAAGCTTAAAAAATTTCCATCCAGCTCACCTACAAATGCAAATACCTCAGAACAACATGAGACCTTTATCAGCAACCCTGTATGTGAGGAAAGGGTGGGATGATGCACATCAAGCCCTTAAAAAAATGCCTGCAACGAAGATTATTGTATCCAGAAAAGTTATTGTTCTTTTTTAATATTTTATTTACATGAGTGCATTTCCTGCATATGTCTAAGTGCATCTGTGTCATGCACTGCCTGCAGAGGTCAAAGAAATCCATCAGATTCCCCTGGAACTGGAGTTATGGATGGTTATTAGCCACTATGTGGGTACTGGAAATTGGACCTGGGTCCTCTGCAAGAGCAATCAGTGCTCTTAACCACTGAGCCATCTCTTCAGCACCAAAGATGTATGTATATGGGTGTTTTTGTGCATGTATGTATGTGCACTATGTGTGTGCCTAGTGTCTGTGGAGGCCAGAAGAGGGTATCAGCTGTTATGTGGGTGATTGGAAACAAACCTGGGTCCTCCGTAAGAGCAGCAAATGCCTTTAACCACTGAGCTATCTCTCAGTGTGGTGGTGTGTGCCTTTAATTCCAGCACTCAGGAGGCAGAGGCAGGTGGAGCTCTGTGAATTTGTGGCCAGCCCAGTCTACATAGGGAGTTCCAGGCCAGCCAGGGCTACATGGTGAGAACCTGTCTCAAAACAAACAAACAAAAAACTAAGAATATCTTAAGACAAGCACAAACTATGGATACAGTTCATGGCCACCAAGTCAGCTGTAGGAGATATTTAAAGGATCACTATACACAGAGTAAAAAACAGTCTCAATCATGAGAACACAGAAAAGAATATATTTCATGAGAAGAATATATGAACAAAGGAGAACTAGGAAGTGTTCTATCATGTCCAACACAGTAAAAAACTTCCAAACCAATAGACGAGAATGAAGGAACAAATAATTCAATTAGTTAGAAAAACAAGCAAGCAAACAAAAACACCAAAGTAGAGGAATCGGCAAACCTTACTCAGTAACAAGCTTAAATGTAAATGACCTCAATCCACCAATAAAAAGAAACACAGACTAGTTGATTGGATTCAAAAGGAAGATCCAATTATCTGTTATTTCCACGAAACACACTTTACTGGGAAAGACACCCTTGAACTGATGAGAGTCAGAGGACAGAAGTAGATTTTTCAAGCAAATGTAAGCCAAACCAAACTGGCATAGCTATCATATCTGATAAAGTACACTTCAAATCAGAATTAGTCTGAAGAAATAAAGACCATTGCATACTAATAAAGGGAAAAATCTTCAAGGAGATATAACAATTATAATTATGCTTTGAACATTAGGGTTCCTAATTTCTTTTTAAAACACTTCATTTATTATTTTTATTTTATGTGTGAGTGTATTGCCTGCATGTAGGTAGGTGTACCCACATCGTGCAATCCCCACAGAGGTCAAAAGAGTGCATCAGAGTCCCCTGGAACTGGAGTCACTGACGATTGCCATGTGGGTACTGGGAATCGAACTCAGGTACTCCGTAAGAGCAGCCAGTTCTCTTAACCACTGAGCCATCTCTCTATAGCAGGGCTTCTAATTTCATAAAATAAACAAGAGGCACAAAATGTCAGGTAAGCCCTGATATAATAATTGTGGCTTCAGTACCCAACTCTCATCTTTAAATCAGTCATCAAAACTAAAAATCAACAAAGAAACCACAATGTCAATCTATACAATAGATAAAAAAGATTTAAAAGACCTCTACAGAATATTCCATCCAATAGTCCAAGAAAATACATTCTCAGCAGCCTACAGAACCTCCAGTATGTACAATCATTGCTGGACTACTCAGTGTGTATCGTGTAAGCCAACCTAATGAATTCCTTTTGTAATATTGATTCATTGCATCAGTTCTGTTCCTCTAGAGAACCCTGACTACTATACAGCATTATATGCTGGAGGTGGGCAACTAAAAGCATTTCCTAAAAAATCAGAAACACAGCATGGGTAGACACACTCCACTCTCATTCAATATACAGTTGTTGCTCTCTCCTACCCACAGGCCTCTCTCCAGGGTAAGTCCATTGCGCCTGCCATGCCTTGACTCCCCCAGCCCCATTCACCCTCCCATCTCCTCCACCATTCTCTCCTCCAAGTTTGGGCCCTGCCCATTCCTTGTCTTGGGGCCCCAGACACCTGGGGAACCAATACTGCTCCCTGATCCTTTTCATCCAGACCAACCTAGTGCCTTCTCTGGCCTCCAGGAGCACTGCTTCTGGGCCTGGCCCCGCCCTCACCTCCCTCTGCTTCCCTGGGCCTGCACCACCCACCAGCCTCTTTCTGGGACACTGGGGCTGACCTTTCCTCTTCCTGATCCTTTGCATCCAGACCAACCCAGCTCCCCAGTGCAGTCCCCAGGAGGTCTTGGGGCCTCTTCCCACCCCATCTGCCTTTGCATCTCTCGGTGGCACAGCCACCAGCTGCCCTAGACCAGCATCTTTCCTGGGCCAGGCTCCCTGGCCAGTCCAACCCCTAAATTCCTGAGGCCAAAATCATTCCTGGAGGGATCCAGATCTTAGGAGAAAGCCTGAAATCATCTGACCCTCATCTGAATTGGGACTCTGTGGGACTCCTAAAGACAAAAGCAATCACTCCAATTTAAAATTAAAAGAGAGAACTGGAAGCTTAGAGGAACCAGCTTTTCATGCCCCAAAAGCAAACCACAAAGACACATAAAGTTCACAAAAAGAAGCAGACCTAAACTTGAAGGCCTGAGT
>NW_008356263.1:1687211-1688623 GCF_000622305.1 Nannospalax galili
TGTGCCTAAGTGCTTTCCTTTTGTAGAAAGAACAGTAATTCTAACAAAGTGTTTATAATAGTGTAAAAGATTGAGCAGAAGCAGTCTGTGTTAAAACGTGTGTCCTACGAATTGTATGAAAAAGAGTATTCCCAGGAGTGTCAGTCTCTTTGCTTTAGAAAAATATGTGTCGGTTGTTTATATAAGTGCTTTTTTCCTGAGGAGAGAACAGTACTACTAACAATGTGTTTATAATAGTGAAAACCTCAATAAGCCAATTAGAAATGACAGGAGAAAGCCTCACCAATAGGATGAACTAAAAGGAAAATAGATTATCAAGACTGGAAGATAAAGTGGATGAACTAGACCACACAAGCAAAGATTATGAAAAATCTAAGAAATCACAGGAATGGAACATGTGGGAATTATGTGACACCATAGTAAGAACAAACTTTAAAATCGTAGGCATACAGAAAGGAGAAGAATCCCAAGATAATGGCATGGACCAGATCTAAAAAAAAATGGCATGGACCAGATCTTCAACAGAATTGTGGAAGAAAATTTCCCAAACTTAAAGAAAGACATGCCCATACAAATACAAGAAGCATACAGAACACCAAACAGACAGGACCAGAACAGGAATTCTCCACGGCACATCGTAGTAAAAACACTACATGTACAAAACAAAGAGAAAATTCTGAAAGCTGCAAAAGAGAAACAACAAGTCACATATAAAGGAAAACCCATTAGGATCACAGCTGACTTTTCAATGCAAACTATGAAAGCCAGAAGAGCCTGGACCAAAGTATTCCCAGTGTTAAATGACCACAGATGCCAACCCAGATTACTTTACCCAGCCAAAATGTCTATTATAGTTGAAGGTGAAAGAAAAATCTTCCATGATTTAAATAGGCTGAAAGAATTCATGTCCACAAAACCAGTCCATCAAGAAATTCTTGAAGCAATACAAAGAGCTGAAGAAAGGAATGACTATAACCAAGGGGTTACAGAAAGAAACTCAATGAAGGTATAACTATGGAAATGGACAGCTATACCAAGCATGTGAACAGAAATAAAAATGACAGGAATCAATACACATCTTTCATTAATAACGTTAAATATTAATGAACTGAACTCCCCAGTTGAAGACACAGGCTACGTGAATGGATTAAGAAAGAAAACCAATCTTTTAGTTGTCTGCAAGAAACTCATCTAACTTTCAAGGATAGACACTATCTCAAATTGAAAGGATGGAAAAAAAATATACAAAGAAAATGGCACTAAGAAAAAACCAGGCATAGCAATTCTAATATCTGGCAAAATAGACTTTAAACTAAAACTAAAGAGACAAAGAGGGCCACTTCATTTTGATCAAAGGAACAACGAATCAAGAAGATATTACAATCATGAACATATATTCACCAAATTCTGGT
>NW_008356263.1:1688976-1691056 GCF_000622305.1 Nannospalax galili
TGACTTAACATTGCAACTCAAGACACTTGAAAAGCAATAGCAAATGAAACCCAAACCCAGCAGACAAGAAGAAATAACAAAAATCAGAGCAGAAATTAATGAAATAGAAACAAAGAAAACAATGCAAAAAAATCAACAAATCCAAGTGCTGGTTCTTTGAAAAGATAAACATGATTGACAGACCCTTAGCTCAGTTAACCAAAAGAAAGAAAGAGTACCTCCAAATCAACAAAATCAGAGATGAAAGGGGAAACATCACAACAGACACCAGAAAGATACAGAACATTATAAGGGAATACTTTAAAAACCTATATGCTACTAAATTTGAAAACCTAAAGAAATGGACAGATATCTAAAAGCATGGGAACCACCAAAACTAAACCAAGAAGAGATTAACAGCTTAAACAAATCATATCACAAAAAGAAATTGAAACAGTGATACAAAACCTCCTGTGCTGGACAGCTGAGAGTGGGTTGTTGGCTGTGTAGAACTTGACCATGTGGGGTTTTGAAGAAATGTGCAAGACTTTGGAAGGTTGGGCTAGAAAAGCAGCTGATTGCTGCAACTGGAGTTTAACAGGCCATTCTAGTAGGTGCCTGGAAGAAAGTAGTGCTGAGAACAATGTAGCTCCAGAGAGAAATAAGGACTTAAGCAGCAATTGGGGTATTTTGACAAAGAGTCTGCCCACAGCCAAAAAGCTTGCCTGAGGCTAAGTTGAAAAGCCATGGACTAATTTCTCTGGCAGAAGAAATTTCAAGATAGCCTAATGTAGAAATGGTGTCAGGCTATTAATGGTGAATATTATACAGATTTACAGAGAAAAAGAGCAAATGGGGCAGAAAGAAATACAGAATGTACAGTATGGATTGAAAAAGGAGAACTAGGAATACTAATGTAGTAACCCTGGCTTGTGATGGAGAGGATCCTATTGATAAGGAGATTAAAGTGATTAAGGAGGGGCCTGGAGATTCAAACTTAAACAATGGAGAGAGTGCCTCCAGGACAAGACCACACCCAGTTAAGTCTCCAACCTGTGAAAGGAAAATGCTGCAGGGGCCACTGAAGAGAAAAGCTTCTAAAACGGATAAAGCAGGCTGGAGTCCATCGCAACCTTGCAGTCAAACTTGGCAGTGTTGTTAACCTGGTGCTGGCTTTAGAGTCATGAAAGATGGAAGAGTGAAGGGGTCATCAGTTCTTCCTCCATGGTTTCAGAGAGCCTCGGAGGCCAGGCAGCGTGAAGCAGGAGTTCCCCTGCCTAGAGAAATACCTGATAGGCCATTGTGTGAAGTTGCGAAGGTGAATTCTGGATGGCAATGGAGACCTCAAGAAGACATCCATGATGCCAGAGCTGTGAGACATCTGCCAAGAAGACCTGAATACAGGGGGTGGTACCAGCACAAGAAATATGTGTGTTGCACACAGCAAAGTTAGAGAGCCTGAGAGCCCTTTGAAAGTAAATTCCCAGAAGTTGGATGTAGAACTACTGGATTTGGTGTTTGCCCTACTGATTTTCAATCTTGTTTTGTTCTGGTATTTCCTTACTATGCCTCCATTCCTCCTGGAATGGTAATGTGTATTCGGTTCCACTGTATGTTGGGAGTATGTAATTTGCCTTTTGATTTTATGCAGGCTTACAGTTAAGATATTTACTTGAGTCCACTTTGGACTGTGGACTTTTGAATAGTATTGAGACTGATAATGAATGTGGGGACTTTTAAAGTTGAACTAAATGCATTTGCATTTTATACAGTCATGAGCCTATGGGGGCCATGGGGTGGAATGTGATGGTTTGAATGAAAATGTCCCCTATAGGCTCCAAGTATTTGGACATATTGTCCCCAGATGATGGCGCTGTTTTGGGAAGTTTTAGAAGCACGTCATTGGGGGTGGGCTTAGAGAGTTCTTAAGCTTTGCCAGATCTCCAGTTGTTCTCTTGCTTCCTGTGACTGCATGATGATGTGAGAGCTTAGCTTTTGCTGCTACTGGTCCAGCCACCTCGAGCTACCATGGCTCTCTGCCATGACGGACTGTAATTCCCCTGGAATTGTAAGCTCAAATAAACTCTTCTTTCTATAAATT
>NW_008356263.1:1691794-1693060 GCF_000622305.1 Nannospalax galili
CACACACAGAGGGGACCCACACCTCTATTTCAAGCTGGAAGCAGGACTTCGTAATGTGTAAGAGTCTCCTGCATGGTTCTGGTGTTGAAAGCGTGAAGGGGTCATAGACAGCAGCTGAGGCTTGGCACTCTGAGAGGTCAGGAAAGGCCATAGGTCAAAGTTCAGCTTCAGTTGCAGTGAAGACCCCAGAAGTGAAGGGGTCATGGAGAGATTCTGAGGCTTTGCACCCCAAGAGGCAAGAAGAGGCCATTGGTGAAGGTGTAGCCTCAGTTTCAGTGGAGACCCCAGCTTTTTGGAGATGCTGGGACCATGGGACGACCACCAAGGACAGCAGCAGATATGGAATGGAGCTGGCCTGGGCCTGTGAGACGAGCTGAGTGTGCTGTGGACGGCAGAGTCAGAGCAGTGGAGCTGCCAGTACCCTTTGGAGCCCAGAAAATCATGAGTGAATCCCAGATGTCCAGCCTTGATTTACTTTGCTGGACTTTTGTTTTGCTTAGGTGTGCCTGATTCTTCCCTTTGAAATAAGACAGTACTTGTTTTGGATTTTACAGAAACCCACCCATAGTTCAGACTTTTAAAAGAGACTATGGACTTTAAAGGGTTTGGATTTTTTAAGGACTGTGGGGTTTTTAAGGTTGTACTGTCTTATGTTGTGATATTAATGTTAACATCATATCTTGGGGACAAGAATTGGAAAGCATATGGTTTAATAGTGATGTATTTGTGTGCCATGTTGACAAGGGGTCAATTGTGCTGGATAGGTTCAGTGTCAAGCTGACACACCTGGGTTGAGGGAGCCTCAATTGGGGAATTTCCTCTATTGGACTGGCCTGTGGCCATGTCTGAAGGGCATCTTCTTGATGAGTGATGTGGGAGGGCCCAGCCTACTGTGGGTGGTGCTACCCCTGGGCAGGTGGGCCTGTGTTGCATAAGAAAGCAGGCTGAGCAGGGGCCAAAGGAGCAAGCGAGTAAACAGCATTCCTCCATGGCCTATGCTCCAGCTCCTGCTTCCAGGTTCCTGCCCTGAGTTCCTACCTTGGGGTCCCTGATGAACTGTGACCCGGGAGATGTAAGATAAATAAACCCTTTCCTCCCCAAGTAGGTAGTGGTCAAAGTGTTTTGTCACAGCAATGAAGAAACAAACCAGGACACCTCCCGACTAAAAAAAAGCCCAGGACCACATGGATTTACAGCAGAATTCTGTCAGACATTTAAAGAAGATCTATATCCAATACTATTTAATTTGTTCAAAAGGATAGAAAT
>NW_008356263.1:1694190-1695603 GCF_000622305.1 Nannospalax galili
AAAAATAAAAACATCCTAAGATTCATATGGAAGCACAAAAGACCTCAGATAGCCAAAGCAACCCAGAGGACTAACAGCAATAGTGATAAAAGCAATGTGATACTGGCACAAAATAGACCCATAGACCAATGGAACAAAATGGAAGACCCAAATATGAGCCAATGCAACTTCAGCCACGTGATATTTGACAAAGGGGCCAAGAACATTAACTGGAGGAAAGACAGCATGTTAAGCAAATGGTGCTGGCAAAACTGGATCTCCACCTGTAGAAGAATGAAACTAAACCCCTATCTTTTACCGTCCTCTGACAGAGGTTTAATAACCAGAATTTATAATGAACTCAAAAAACAGAGAATTGAGAAAACAAATGACCCAATGATAAGATGGGCAAAACTCTAAACAGAGTTCTCAAAGGAAGAAATTAAGATGCCTAAGAAACATCTCAAAAAGTGCTCAACACTGTTAGTTATTCGGGAAATGCAAATTAAAAACACCCTAAAGTATCACCTTACTCTTGTCAGACTATGGTACCAAATGCTGCCAAGGATGTGGAGAAAGGAGAATGCTCATTCACTGCTGGGGGATCACAAACTCATGCAGCTTCTATGGAAAACAGTGTGGAGAACCCTTAAAAAACTAAAAATGAACCTACCATTTGACCCAGTTACACCACTCCTTGGCATATACCCAAAGGACTCATCCTATTGTAGAGACACTTGTACAACCATGTTTGTTGCTGCTCTTTTCACAATAGCTGAGATTAAAGGAAAAGAAATAATCTTAAAGAGAAGACCAGTAGGAAACAGGCCTTAATAAAGGGAGATATGGATAAAAATTGGGTTAGTTTAAGGGAGCGGGGAGGGAAGGGTATTCAAGGAACCTAGGGGATAAAGGGAAAGAATGAGCTCAAGAGAGGTAGGACCATAGGAGAAGGGTATTAGAAAGGGAGGAAGGAGGGAAATGGGGGCACCTTAAGTGGGAAAACCATAATGGAGGTGTGAGACAATGTGAGAGATAAACAACACCTAGCTAGGTTTGAAAAGCAGAGAGAACCATATTACTCCTACAACCTACTGACAAATTATACATAGCAGATCAAGAAATATATATCTAGGTAAGGTTTATCTGAGAACAAGTGATATTTCCCCAAGATATATCTATATGAGTCACAGTAATTAAAAATACCAGACTGGTGGAACTAATCTTCTTGGGTGTTTAACAGACATACTTGGAGGTCTATAATAATTTGGTCAGAGGGACTAAAGAACAGTTTTTGCTTCTTGCCCTCCTAGGTCGACTAGTTCCAGGGGGCTATGAGCATCTCTCAAAATGTCCTATAATGGTGGTGGGTCACCTGTGCTTTTGATCAAGGAGGCCAAGGAGACCCCACCATATGGACTTGAACCAGTGTCC
>NW_008356263.1:1696677-1762655 GCF_000622305.1 Nannospalax galili
ATTAAAAAAATAAAATATCTTTTAAAAAATATATAGTTGTCTGATGTTTTAGTTATAACAATAAAAGAAGGGAAAGAAATAAAATGGATACAAATTGGAAAGGAAGAAATCCAATTATCTTTAGTTTAGACAGCATGATCTTTCACTTAAAAGACCCTAAGGATTCCATCAGAAAACTGAGATCTGATGAACATTCTGAAAAAGTAGCAGGATACAGAATCAGCATAAATAAACAGATTTTCTATATACCAATAATAAATTTGATGAGGCTAAAAATACTACCTCCACATTAACTTTAAAAAGTGGGAGCAGGGGGTAAGTGGAGACAGCTCAGCACTTAAGAGGACCAGGGTTCTGTCCCAGTACCCACATTGTGGCTCAGTACCTGTAACTCCAGTTTCAGGGGATCCAACATGGTGCACATACATACATGAAGGCCAACACTCATACACATAAAATAAAAATAAACCTTTCTAAAAAACGTGGATTAAGGAGACATATCCATGGGTAAAATGCTTGCTACACAAGCACAAGGACCTGAATTCAGATCTCCAGAACCCACACAGATCCAGACATGGGAGTGCACATCTATAATCCCAGACAGAAGAATTCCTGGAAACTGATGGACTAGCTAGCGTGCTGTAAACAGTGATGAACAGAGACACTATCTCAAATAAGGTGGAAGGTGAGAACTGACACCCAAGGTTGCCCTCTGACTTCCATATGTGCACACACACACACACACACACACACACACACACACACACAGATTTCTAAAAACATTGAAGAAAGAATAAACTAGAAGGTGAAAAGACCTATACTAATGGGTTGGCAGAATTAACATTGTGAAAATGACTACATTATTGAAAGTGATCTACAGATTTAACAGAATTCTCATCAAAATTCCAGTGACATGATTCTTCACAGAAATAGAAACAGCAATCCTAAATTCCTACGGGAGAATAAAAGATCTCAAATAGTCAAAGCGCTCCTAAGCAGAAACAGCAATGCTAGAGGCATCATAATACCTTATCTTAAACTATATGCTATGTAGCCATAGAAGCAAAGACGTTCACAGCATGGTACTGGCACAAAAACAGATGTGAAGAGCAATGAAATAGAATAGCACCCAGAAATAAACCCACACCTCTGCAGTCACCTAGTTTTTGACAAAGATGCAAAAAACATGCACTGGGGGTGGGGACAGGGGGAGGCAACTTCTTAAAGAAATGTCAAATGTACTGGGGAAAACTGGATTTCCATATGTAAAAGAATGAAACTGGATCCATGTCTCTCACCCTGAACAAAAATCAGTGTAAACTTGACCATAGACCTTACTGTAAGGCCTGAGACTGTGGAACTGCTAAAGGAAATATAGGGTAAACACTTCCAACTACAGATACAGGCAAAGACCATGTGCAAAACACCCTAACAACAGAAGACATCCTCAGGAACTGCCAAATGAGACCTCATTAAATTAACAAGCTTCTGCACCAGCAGGAACAATCAACAGAGTAATGAGATAGTACAGTATGCAGAACAGGAGAGAAGTTCTGCTAAGTTGACGTTTGCCCAGTGATTAATACCTAAAATCTATACAGACGTCCAAAAATTAAATAGAAATCATTTAATCGATAAATAGGTTGGTGAATGGAAAAAAAGCTCTCAAAGAAGACATACAAACGACCAGTAAATATTTGAAAAAGTGTTTATCATCTTTGTCGTCACAGAAATGCAAGTTTAACTGCTTTGAGATTCCATCTCACCACAGTTAGAATGACTATCATCAAGAAAACAAATGACAGGTGGGAGAGACGGCTCAGTGGTTAAGAGCACTGGCTGCTCTTGCAGAGGACCAGGTTCATATCCCAACACCCACATGGCAGCTCACAATCATCCTGTTAACTCCAGTTATGGGGGATCCACTGTCTTCTTCTGGCTTCCACATTAGACAAATGTGGTGCATTTACATGCATGATATATACAGGCAGAACACTTAGACACATAGAATATAAATAATAAATAAATAAATACTTTTAAAAAGAAAACAAATAACAACAAATGCTGGCCAGGGAGGGGAAAAGAAGAATCCCTTTTCAGTGTTGGTGAGGGTGTAAAGTGGTACAAACATTATGGAAACCAGTGTGGCTGCTCCTCAGAAAGCTGAGAAAAGAACCACCGTATGACCCAGTTATGCCACTGCATGGTAAATACCCAAAGGGATTGAAGTTAAGCACGCCACACAGACACTTGTACATCCATGCTTACTGCTGCATGATTTACAATAGCCAAGATGTGGAATCAGCCTAGATGCCCAACAACAGATGAATGAATAAAGAAACTTGTACATACATGCAATGGAATTTAGTTCAGCTCTAAAGAAGAATTAAATTTTGACATTTTAAGGAAAACAGATGTCATGTGCAGTAAGTCAAACTCAGATGCTTTCTCTCATATGTAGAATCTGTATTTCTAAATTCCTCTGTGTGTGTGTGTGTGTGTGTGTGTACTTGCACACACGGAAGTAGGACATAAAGAAGTCTAAAGAGAGGGGGAAACATGAACAGGTAGTGGAATACATATATCACAAAAGTATAAGTAATAACTCTGGAAGAATGAAGGAGTCCAGCAAGAGGGAGAGAGGGTAGTCAGGGGGGAGCAGCCAGAGGCAAATAAGAACAAAGACACCTATATGTACTTATAAAATGTGACAATGGGGGCTGAAGCAGTTAAGAGTGCCCACTAGTCTTGCAGGGGACCGGATCTGGCTCCAAGCACCCACATGGTGGCTCACAACCCTTTGTAACGCTATTTTCAGGGGATCAGACGCCTCTTCTGGCCTCCATGGGCATTTGCACACACACTGTGCACATACATACACTCAGACACATACATGCACATAAAAAATGTGACAATGACATCCATTTCTTTGTATGCTAACCAAAAAATTAATATTTTTTTGTTTTACTCATAAGGAAAAATTAAGAGCCTGTAAAAAACATGCTGCTAGGCTAGGCTTATAAGGCTATAACCAGAGCATTCTGCACCCAAGGTCAGAGTAAGAATTTCACTTTTTCTTCCAACAATGTTCTTCCAGTGTCCTCTAGTGAGAATTAAAACTCACGTTCTCTTTGAAGGATAATACTTAAATACACTGTATTGCTTACCATACAACACATATAAATGAGGAACATTTAGAATGAAAATAAAATAACTGACCCAAAGGGGCAGGCTCACCATAGCTTGCTGGAGGCTTGGGTTATGAGGGCCTCATGTGAACAGTCCTGGGAGGTAAGTTTAGAGGTCTGAGAACAGAAAACTGGCTGGCTTCCTAGGTACAGGCAACAGACTTAGCTCACACACACCCATGGCTAATTATCTTTTATGCCCAGATTACCGTTCATTTGATGACCTAGACAAACAGTGCAATACTTCTGTGCCAGAACTGAGTGGCTTTCTCTCCCAGGTCTCTCTCCCATGTTTGGCTTAGCTGCCTGTCCAGAATTATGGATACAGATACTTACAGGCTACATCCCATCCACAGAGCTGGGACTAGATCCTATATCTTTACTCCTTAGATCCATCTTCCCTGCAAGAAAAATTCCCAGTATCTGTCTTCTATGTATCTTGCACATGGCTCCACAAATTCTTCCCTCTCAGTGCCAGAACCTGGCACACAGTGGGAGCTCAAAGAGCATTCACACATTAGGGAATGTGTAATGAATACATCCTTGACCCCCAGTGACCAGCAGATGATGTGCTCAACGAATGCTCAAGGCAGATAGGAAGAAGGCAAAGATCATGGAGACATTCTCTGATCCATTGAAGGGGTCCATACTTTCCCCAGAGTGTTCAGAGCACGTGACTTGTATTTTAGTCACTAGGACAGGTCTTGACCATTTCAGAGAAGACATTGAAACTAGGGATCCCACAGAAGGTACAGCTAACCAAGGCAATGTCCCAGCTCTGATAAAAGCACCACAGATCTTCTCTGGCTATGAGAAAGAATTAAGTTAGATATGTCTTTTCTCTCCTCTTCACCCCCACCCTTTTTGTGTCTTTTTTTATTGCTTTGTTTTGTTTTGTTTTGTTTTATTAAGCTAAATCTTCAGGATTTGTTGTTCTTTTAGATAGGGTTTCGCTATGCAGGCTAGGCTGCCTTTGAATCCACTATGCAGCCCAAGCTGGTCTTGAACTTGCAGTAATCTTCCTGTCTCAGCCTCCCAAGCGCTAGAATTACAGGCTTGCGCCATCATGGACAACTACTATTAGTAGTCTTTGTTTGTATGAGCCAGAGGAAAACTTGATATGACAAATCAACTCCCTGCCCACCACAACATTCAGTCTCCCTTGACCTTAATAACAAGGCCATTGCTACCTTTGCTTCCCAGCATTCTTGATACAAGATATGGCCATGTGACTAATTTTTAGCCAATCCACATAGAAGTGTGCTGTCTGTCTTGGCAGGGGGTTCTTCAACAGAGGGAGCAGATAAAGAGACTGGAAACCATGGGCTGGAGATAAGAAGATGAAGTCTTTGCCGACTTAATATAACCAGTGTGAGCCCTGCATTGTGCCTTGTTTTGTGTATGAAAGAAAACAAATTCTTTCTTGTTTCAGCAGATGCTGTTGGGGTCTCTTGTTTATGCAGCAGAGACCAATCCTTGCAGACACAGGCACTTATTACCCTCATTTATGCATGAGGAAACTGAGTCCTCAAGGGGTATGGAGCCTAGGCTGTCTTACTGTAGAGTCAGTGTGCAAAACCACTAAACTCAGCAGAAGGCTAACCGAATGTTTTGTGCTGAGTAAGCACAGGCTGGGAAGGACCAGACCCCGCCAATGTGGGGATGAGGGATGTATGGGTTTGGCATTGCATTTGGTCTGCTGTCTGGGTCAACCACTCTGTCTTCTTACCACATTCAAGTTGTCTGGTCAGTGCCCTACAGCATTCTGGCAGGGAACCCAGACTGTGCTTATTAAATTCCCAATATTTGCCTACTTTCAGGGAACTGGTAGACCAAGCAGAGGAAATTACTAGAGGATTTTGCGTGAGGAAGTGATTGCAGCCTCAAAAGAAACGGGATGGGGTGGCTAAAGCTGCCTGGAAAGAAATTAGAATCTTAGAGCTGTCTTAGTTCAGCATCTCCCAAAGTGGGCTCTAGAGCATTTCTCTCACAACACATCCTAGTGTCAGGATGTATTAGAAGGTAGTGTTCAATGTGTGAGCAGTGACATGAAAAGTCTGAGAAATAGTACTTGGCACATGACTTCTCAACGCTTTCAGGATGCACACAGACGTTCCAACAGGAACTTCTTTAACATTATTTGAACTTAGAACCCTTTTATTTGATGAAGCATCTCACAGGATGGCTTTCAGCTTAATAACAACCAAAAAACAAAAACAAAAGCAAAAACAAAACTAGGCCACAGTACCCAGACCATGGATATTTGGTCCAAACTTCCACCTTCTCCCTAGCTCCAGGTGCCAACAAGTAGGGGTGTTCAGATTCTGAGAACTCAGCCTAAACTTCTGCCTTCCAACCACTTCTCAGTGCTGAAAGGAAGGAGTTTTTAGAGGAACCTGAGCGCTCAGTCAAAACTTCTGCTATCCACTACCTTCTAGGGCCAACAAGTCAGTCCCTGGCCCACTGTTCCACTCAACCAACTAACTCCAGGTATTCAAGTTCCAGTGGGGGGGAAAAATGAAAATTCAAGACACTATGTCTCCTCCAAAAATCACTAATTCCATAATAATGGACCCCAATGAAAACAATCTGGAAGAACTTCCAGACAAAGAATTCAAAAGAATGATTACGTTCAAGAAGACATGAATATATTCCAAGAGAGCCAAAACAGAGATAAATGAAATAAGAAAGTTAATATAAGATATAAAAATAGAATTCAATAAAGAGATAAAATTACTGAAGAAAAGCCAAACTGGAATGATGTAAGAAATAAAAAATTCAATAAGACAAATAAAAATCTCCATGGAAAGCCCATTAATAGAATGGATCATGAGGAAAACAGTATCAGGACTGGAAGACAAGAGAGGAAATGACTCATACAATAAAGGTCAATGATTAATTCATAAAAACACATAAATAGAACATGGAGCAGCTTTAGGACACTATGAAAAGACTAACATTTGGGTTATGGAAATAGAAGAAAGAGAAGAATATCATATAAAGGAAGGCATAGAATGCATTTTCAATAAAATCGTAGAAGAAAAATCTTCCACACCTGGAAAAAGAGATGACCACCCAGGGCCACATAACACCAAGTAAACAGGATCAGAAAAGAAACTCCCCACTACATCTAGCTAAAACATTAACAACACAGAGTAAAGAAAGGGTACTGAAAGCTTCAAGGAAAAAAAGGCCAAATCACTTATAAAGGCAGGCCCATCAGAATAATATCTTTTTTTTTTTTTTTTTTTCTGTCTTTTTGAGACAGGATCTCCCTGTAGCCCCAGCCATCCTGGAACTCACTATTGTATACCAGGCTGGCCTCAAACTCACAAAGATCCACCTGCCTGGGCCTCCCAAGTGCTGGGATTAAAGGTGTGAGCTACAACTATGCCCGGCCAGAATAATATCTTAAAGCCAGTGCGTGTCTAGAAAGATGTATTTCAAGTTCTAGATGATCACAACTGTAACCTATACTATTACACCCAGCAAAACTACCAACACTGAAGGCAAAGTAAAATCCATGATAAAACAGATTAAAGGAACTTGTGGCCTCTAAACCAGCTCCTCAAAAGATACTGAAAGTAGCTGGGCATGTTGGTAAACACCTTTAATCCCAGCAACAGGAAGGCAGAGGCAGGCAGATCTCTGTGAATTCAAGGCTAGCCTGGTTTACATAGTGAGGTACAGGCCATCTGGGGCTACAGGGAGACCCTGTCTCAAAAAAAAAAAAAAAAGACAAAAAATAAAAAAGGTACCAAAAGGAACGCTTCAGTCAGAAGACAATATGTTTTCTTGCTTTACTCAAGAAGACAGGGAATAAATAAACAATAGCAAGACATTTGATCAAAAGACACCTAAGAAATCAACACAAAATCAACAAAATGACAGGAATTAATATACATCATTAAATGAAAATCATGATCTTGATTCCCTATTAGGGAAAAAAAAGTCATTTCATACTCATTAAAAAGTCCACTTACAGGATATTATAATTCTAAATATAGGTGTGCCCAAGTTCATAAAAGAAATACTACTAGTTGTAAAAATACTGATTAACCCTAACACAGTGTTAATGGGAGATTTTAATCTGGACAAAAACTAATCCAAAACATTGAAGTTAAATGAAACCATAAATCTAATGAACTAACAGACATATACAGAACATTCTACCTAAATGGTAAAGAATACCATTCTTCTCAGCAGCCCATGGAACTTCCTACAAACTTGATCACAAATTATGACACAAAGCAAGTCTCAACAAATAAAGGAGAACTGAAAGAATGCCCCGTATTCTAACTGCACAAGGGAACAAAGCTGGACGTCAACAGCAACATAAACAACAGAAAGTAAAGAAACTCTTGGAGACTAAACAACACATTATTGAATAATAATTGTCAGTGAAGAAATAAAAAGAAATCAAAACATTCCTAGAATTGAACAAAAATGAAAACACAGGGGCTGGAGAGATGGCTCAGTGGTTAAGATCACTGACTGTTCTTGCAGAGGACCCAGGTTCAATTCCCAGCACCCACATGTTGGCTAACAACCATCTGTAACTACAGTTCCAGGGGGATATGGTGCTCTCTTCTGACCTCCATGGGCACTGCGTATCATGGTTGCATTTACATACATGCAGGCAATATACTCATACACATAATATAAAAATAATACACAAAATTTTTTAAAAGAATGAAAACACAACTAATCAAAATCTATGGCCATGTGAAGTCCTAAGAGGAATGTTTATAGCACTAAGTGCCTACATCAAAAATTTTGAGATCTGGAGCTGAAGAGTTGGCAGTTATCTTGGTCGGAGCTTTTTTTTTTCCAGGTGGTTAATTTGGAGACTCATAACTGTTGAAATGCCGAAAAATCAGTGAATGTGAGTGCTCAGCTACGGATGAAACAACTAAATCAATCCCCCTCCCAAGGCTCAGGGAACATCACAGAAGAGGGAGCAGAAAGGATGTAATTGTGAGGGGTTGAAGAAGACCAAAAGACTGGCCTCTGGAGATGACACGGACGTTACCCACGAACTCACAGCAGCTTTGGTTACCCAGATAAGACCGCCACAAGATCAAGAGAATTAAAAATTCCATCATGGATGGTGTAGGGTCAACTGATGCCTCCCACCTAGTGGGAACTCATGACAACTGATGGCTGTTGAAGGAAGGAAAGTCACCTATCTTTGGGTGTATGACCATATGTTGCCTGTGTCCCAGTGGATGACCCCACATCCACATGCATATGGACAGCACTAATTGGATTTCGTGGGTTATTAAAAAAAAAAGACATGAAGATGGAAGGGAGATGGAAGACATGTTGGGAGGGCTGGGAGCAGACAGAGGAAGAGAATGGGGGATGGATACAACCAAGACATATTGCATGCATTTATGAAATAAAAAATAATAACTGTCAGGGCTGGAGAGATGACTCAGTGGTTAAGAGCACTGGATGTTCTTGCAAAAGACCTAGGTGCAAATCCCATTACCCACATGACAGCTGACAACCATGTAACTTCAGTTCTAGGGGATCTAGTGCCCTCTTCTGTCCTTCAGGGGTACTGCATGACACGGGCACACAGACCCACAGGCAGGACACTCATACACAAGAACAACTGTCAGTAGATGCTATATATGAGTAATTTGCTGCATGCCTAGTCCTTTTGAATTTGAATTATATATGCACTAGCTCACTAATTCTCAGAAAAATTCAGGAGGTGGTATTATTGCCATTTAATTAATTAATTTTAAAGTTTGGGACACCAGTGAGTTTATTGGGCTTTCTTACAGGGTAGTGGGTGAGGGTATACTTACAGGAGTGTGGGTGCTCCCCCCTAAGGCTGCATTGAAAAGTCTTCATCCAGGCATGGATCAGGATTTCCCCACAGGCAAAATGGCAAGAGAGTCTCTCTATGGCTTCCTCCACTTATATTCATTTAGGCCCTCCCCCTGTGCAACTAGGCCTGACTGGTTGGTTGGGACGTGTGCTTGATTCTCCTTGCTCCTCCTTGTTTGAAGAGTGTTAACAGTCAACAAGTGTTTGATGATCCTAGGCAAGCAGGTGCAACCAAGCTTGGGAAGAAGGTGTCTGTACATAGCTTGCTAGTCAGAGGCCAATGCAACACACTCCTTCCTCTGGCTCTTACATTCTTTCCACCATCCTCTTCTGAAAGAGTCCCTGAGCCTTTGAGGAGGTGACATAGATGTAGGACAATCTTCCTCCCACTGTGGGGAGATACTGAACCCTTGGGCATTTTCATCATGTTTCCAAGACATAGTTGTTGGTCTGTCTGAATGGTATTCCTCCTAAGGAGTGTAGCTGCTCCCCGCTAAGGCTGCACTGACAAGTCTCCAACCAGGCATGGATCGGGACTTCCCCACAGCCATACAAAATGGCAAGAGAGACTGTTGTTATCATTTTAAAGAGGAAATGGGCTGGAGAGATGGCTGCTCTTACAGAAGATTTGAGTTCAATTCCCAGCACCCACATGGCAGCTAAACGAACTGTAACTCCAGTTCCAGGGGAATCCATAACCCTTTTCTAACCTCCACAGACATTGTACAACATGGATGCACTTACACACATGCAGGCAATACACTCACACACATAAAATCAGAGAGTACTATGACCAAGGCCACAAGACTATAAGAAGCAAGAAGTGGTAATCCAAACCCCCTGATTCCTGAACCTACCACACTTCTAGGGCCAGAGAAGAAAGAGCCTGCCACATCCCACACCGGCAAGAGACCTTGAATACAGAAATCTTGACTTCTCTTCCAATTGCTTTTTTTCACTTTGCTGCTTCTAGACCCAGGACCATAGTAGTTGGTAGATGTCCTACTTAACTTTGTCAACTTGACACAGTTTAGAGTTATCTGAGAAGAGTCTCAACTGAGTCATTTCCTATATCTGACTGATCTGTGGGCATGTCTATGGGGGATTGCCTTGATGGTTAATTGATAAAGGAGAGTTCAGCCCACTGTAGGTAGTATCATCCTCTAGGCAGGTATTCCTGGGCTGTATAAGAAAGCAAGCTAAGCGGCTGGGGAGATAGCTTAGTACAAAGGACCTGGGTTCGTTCCTGGCACCGACATGGATACTGACAACCATTTAACTACAGATGCAAGGGAATTAAGCACCGTCTACTGGCCTCTGTGAGCACTGCATGCATGCATATGGTGTACTTACATATATGCAGGCAAAACACTCATATACATGAAAGAAAAAACTTTTTTAAAGAAAGCTAGCTAAGCATGAGCCAGTGAACACGCCAGCAAGCAGCATTCTCTCATGGTTTGTTTTAACTTCCTGCCCTGACTTGTCTTAATGATGGACCTTTTCTTTCTTCCCCTAAGTTGGTTTTGATCATGGTATCTGTCACAGCAACAAAATCAAACTAGAAGAGTGTGTGTTATCCACCTCCCTTGACCATATTCAGAGTTGTAGCTAAGGAAGCAGGTTAAGCATGAAGAAGACACTGGATGTCTGTGCTGACAGGACAGATACCACCCTCACTCTTGTGAACCAGACTTTTTTTTTTTTTTCGAGACAGGGTCTCCCTGTAGCACCAGCTGGCCTGGAACTCACTTACATAGTTGGCCTTGATCTTGAGATCCACCTGCCTCTGCCTGCCAAGTGCTGGGATTAAAGGCATGTACCACCGTGCCTGGCATATGTAGTTTTAAACAGTTGAAGTAAAAATACTAACACTCTGGTAAAAATATGAAATTCAAATTTCAGTGTCCATAAATAAAGTTCTATTGACACACACCTACAGTCATTTGTGTAAGCTTTCTCAGTGGCAGTTGTGTGTTACGACAGTACAGCTGAAGAACTTCAATGGGCTTTATGGCCAACAAAGCTGAAAATATTTACCATGTGGCCTCTGACAAAATAGATTTGCTACTCCTTGATCTAGATGAAAAATTAAACCCCAATGTCATTATTCAAATCTCATGATCTCCTTAAATAGTTGTATTCCTAGGTCTCTGGGGCTGGCTGGAATGAAGTGGCATGTGACTTAAATCTCAGGAGTGAAGAGGAGCTACAAGTCAGGCAGGGAATGGGCTAGGCACATGGGTTCTGGGTCCTTTTTTAATTTAATGTATTTATTTTTATGTATATGAGTGTTTTGCTTGCATGTATGTAAATCTACCTGCATTATACAATGCCTGTGGAGGCCAGAAGAGGGCACTGGATCCTGTGTAATTGGAGTTAAAGTTATTAGCCACAATGTGGGTGATGGAAAATGAACCCAGGTCCTCTTCAAGAGTAGCCAGTGCTCTTAACTGCTGAGCCATCTCTTCAGGCCCAGGCTCTGGGTTCTTATCCCACCACTACAATATGCTCTTCCAGCTCCCAAACAAGTTTGGCTGTGGAATAATAACACACCCAATTATTGATATATATTGTGTATACATTATTTATATATGTGTATTATATACTAAACTGTGCTAGTGATAAGTACTATATGAAAAATAAAACATGTTAAAAAGGTGATGGTGGTGGTGGTGGTAAGGTATTTCTCTAAATAGGGAGTCAGGAAGGAGTTCAAGTGACATGAACAGAAACCTTTATGAAGCAGTAAAGTACCAATATATAACAAGTGGGGCAGGAATACAAAGGCTTGGGATGGAAATGTTCAGTGTGTTTAGGGGCAGTAAGAAAGCCAAGAAGGCTTTGGGGCAGAGCCTGAGAGGATGCTAAGTAAAAGGTAGGCATAAGGAGCAAGCAGGAAAAATTTAAGTGTAATGGAAGCCTGCAGTGTTACTTAGAAGGAAACTGAGTAGGTCTCAATGCCATAGGGCATGCATTGGAGCCCCAGGCAGGGATATTGTGAGGGAAAGACCTGTTGGAAGGCTCAAAGTTAGAAAGCCAGAGAAGGCTGAAGGGGCCATGCTGTTACATCTCAGAACCTAGGCTATCAGGAGAGATGCAGGCTGGGCAGGGTTCTAGGGTAGAGCAGGGTTCTGCTTAGGTCAGCAGATTCTGACCACAGTCCCCCAGGCCTCATCTCCTCCAGGAATTCCACCCCATGTACTCCAGTTTGCCCAAGTTCCCCATTAAGCACCATAAGCCCTGGACCTTCCCTCTCTCTCAGGTCCAGTCTTCCACAATGATCCATCTATGCTCTCCAGGTCTCTCCTGGCCAGCAGTGAGTAGGCTGGGAGCAGGTATTTATCAAACTGTCAAACCTAGGGCTGAAGTTGAAGCACAATTTGAAGCAGGTGGCAGGGGGCAATATTAATGAGGTCCTGGGTAACTCCTTCCACTGGCAAGAACACTGACTTAGTTGGGTGTGATGGTTAATGTTGACAACTTGACAGAAATCTATAATCACCTGGGAGATGAGTCTGAGCATGGCTGGGAGGGATTCTTTGGATCACATTAACTGATTTGTGAAGACCCATCTTAATTGTGCTTGAGGCATGGGATCCTGTGCTGTATAAAGAAAGTTGACTGAGTACCAGCATGCCTGCATCCATTGCTTTGTTCCCAACTGTGGACATAAGTGATCACCTGCTTCAAGCTCCTGCCACCTTAACTTTCCAGCCATGATGAACTGTACATTTGAACTGTGAGATAGAATGAATTTTTTTTCCAAGTTGCTTTTGTTTGGGTATTTTATCATAGAAATAGAAGGAATCAAACATAGAAACCAGTACCAAGTGGGGGAAACCTGACCACCTGGTTCTTGGGACTTTAGAACTGTTTGTGGGAGGATTGTGGCTGAGTTTGGGCCACTGGGCTAGGAAGCCATTAAATACTATAAGCACATTTAAAAATATTTTATTATTTTATGTGTATGAGCGTATTGCCTGCATGTGTGTAAGTGTACCCATGTCATGTAATGCCCAAGGAGATCAGAAGGCATCAGAGCTCCTGGAACTGGAGTTACAGATGGTTGTTAGTTGCCATGTGGGTGCTGGAAGTTGAACCTGGATCCTCTGCAAGAGCAATCAGTGCTCTTAACTGCTAAGCCATCTCTCCAGTTGCTCTAAGTAAATTTAATGGGACATTTTGATGAGACCTTGGAAGACAAAAATGCTGACACATAAATAGTGACATTAGGACTCTATTTGGAACTGGGCTAGGGACCTTTCATGTGATATTTTGGTCAAGAATCTGGCTTTCTTCTGTCCATGTCCTGAGAACCTGAATGAAGTTGAATTTAAAGTTGACTAATTTGTTTGGCAGAGGAAAGGTGTGTAAACAAGCTTCAAGTTTCTGGCAGGGAGCAACTGTAACTCTTAATGAGAAAAATGCCATTAAGGGGACACCTCCTACACCGCACTAGAGTAATAGGAAAGCTGTTCTCATCAGAGGCTCCACTTTAAGCTGGAAGCATAGCTTGGCAGGATTGTCCAAGTGGTACTGGTTCTGAATGTATGAAAGACCCAAGATTTAAGAGGTCATTCATTAAGAACAGCTGAGGCTAGGAAATGTGTGGGAGGGCTGGAGTCCCAGCAGATGTCCTGAGGGTCCATTGTATGAAACTGAAAGTGAAGCAAGCCTAAATTGCAATGGAGACTCCAGGAGATGCAAGGATTGTGGGACATCCACCAAGTTAAGTTGCATACACAGTGAAGCCAACTTGAGAGGTTGTGTGCTACAGGCAGCAGAACTGAACAGATGAAGCTACCTAGGTCGTTCGGAGACCAACCAGTTTCATCATGAGTCCAAACTCCAGATATGGAGGTGCAAAATTTGGTGTTTGCCCTGCTGGGTTTGGGTCTGCGTTAACCTCATCATTCCTTGCCACTCTTCCTTTGGGGTAGTTTACTTTACAGACTGTAAATTGAACCTATCTAACTTAATTTTGATTTTACAGGCGCTCACAGAGACTTCAGACTTTTAAAGTACTGACTGTGAGACAGGAGTAGCAAGATGGGTCAGCTGGTAAAGGCATTTGCCACTAAGCCTGATAACCTGAGTTCAATCTCTGGAATCCACAAAATGGAAAGAGAAAACCAACTTCCCTTAGGTTGTCCTCTGACCTCCCCATGTATGCCATAGCACGTGTGTGCATACAAACAAGTGTGCACATGCACGCACACACACAAAGTAAGTGTATAAAAAAAATTAAAGACTATGGAGACACTTAAAATTTTTACTGAATGCATTTGTATTATATTAGGGTTGTGGGCCTATGGAGACAATTGGTAGATTATAGCTTAAAAGTAATGTGTCGGGCTGGGCGTGGTGGTGCATACTTTTAATCCCAGCACTAGGGAGGCAGAAGCAGGTGGATCTCTGTGAGTTCAAGGCCAGCCTGGTCTACACAGTGAGTGCCGCTGGGGCTACAGGGAGACCCTGTCTCAAAAATACTAAAAAAAAAAAGGTATTTTATTTGAATAAGATGGTTTCAGATGTTCTGTGTGATTGTTGGCTCAGGTTGACAAAGGGGTGGAGTTATGATGATCAGTACTGTCAGCCTGACAGACTCTAATTCTGAAATAATCCTGTGGGGGATTATCTTGATTATGTTAGTGGATGTGGGAAAACCTAACCTTGTTTTTTAAAGATTTGTTTTGCCTGCATGTATGTAGGTAGACCATATGTGTGTGTCTGCGCAAGGAGGCCAGAAAAGGATGGCAGATCCCCTGGAACTGAAGTTAAGGATGGGTGCTAACCACCATGTGGGTGCTGGGAACCTAATCCAGGTCCTCTGCAAGTACTATTAACCACTAAGCCATCTTTTCAGCTTCTGGAAAACGTATCTTAATTGTGGACAGGAGATCCTGAACTGTATAAGTGATTAAGCTGAGCCCTAGCATGCATGCCTTCATTGCTCTGTTCGCAAAGGCAAATGTGACCATCTGCTCCAAACACCTGCCCCTCGATTTTCCAGCCATGGACTGAACTCTTGAACTGTGAGCCAGAATAATCTTTTTGCCCTTAAGTTAGCTTTTTCTCTCCCTTTGTGGCAGTATCATCTCACTATGTAGCCCTGGCTAGCCTGGGATTTGCTACGTAGACCAAGTTGGTCTCAAACTCAAAGATTCTCACATCTCTGCCCCCTCGGTGCTAGGATTAAAGACACTATACCAACTTTAAGTTGCTTTTGTCATGACATTTTACCAAAGCAATGAGAAAGTAACTAAGGCACTGGGTACTGTGAATCTTTCCCTTGAAGGTCTAAATCCTTGGTGTTGAGTACTTATATCACGCTACAGAGGATGTCTCCCTGTAGCCCCTGCTGGCCTGGAACTCACTATATAGATGAGGTTGGCTTCAATTTCAGTGACTATATCAGAACCTAAAGAATTATTCTCCCTCTCCTTTTCACTGTACATTGGAATAGACATTTGCAGCTCGTGACCACTTTACTGCCACTAGCTTAACTATAAGGAGATATGGCAAAAATACACTTAGTGGTAATGTATAAATGGTACAATCTCTTTAAAAGTTTGGCTGAAGCAGGGTGTGGTGGCACATACCTTTAAGAAACTTTTACTTAGCCGGACATGATGGCATACGCCTATAGTCCCAGCGCTCGGGAGGCAGAGGTAGGAGGATCTCTGTGAGTTCAAGGTCAGCCTGGTCTACACAGTGAGTTCCAGGCCAGATGAGGCTACAAGAAGACCTTGTTTCAAAGACAGAAAAAAAAAAAAAAATTTACGTAAACAGCTGGGCATGGAGTCACATGCCTTTAGTCCCAGCACTAGGGAGGCAGAGGCAGGTGGATCTCTGTGAGATCAAGGCCAACTTGGTCTACACAGCAAGTGCCAGGCCAGCTTGGGTTACTGGAGAGCCTGTGTCAAACAACAACAAAAAACCCCAACAACTTGTGAGTTACCCTCTCTTAAGCTCCAGCTCAACTGGAATCTTTTGTAGGAGGCTTTGCCCCCAAATCCTGGCCCTAGAACATAGTTTACATAGTCCAAAATCTGTGTCAGAAGTCTCTTTTACCTTTTCTTCCAATATACATTCCAATGTCCCCGTTATGTCCTTTTGTGTTTTGGGTTTACTTTTTCTTTTCTGGGCTCAGAGGTCTCCTTGAAAAAGGCACAGATGGTGGTGGGCTCCCTATCAAACAAAATCCTTATCAGACAGGTGAGCTTCATCCAGGGCTCCGCAGTGCCAGGAAAATCAGGGCTCAGCTTCACAGGCTCCACTAAAATCCTAAAGCTGACTCTTCAGGAAAAGATACTACAAAGCTCACACTGCTGGGCCCAGTGTTAGGTTCCTATTTGGGCCTCGCTTACTCTGAAGGAGGTCATCAGTACCTCCGTATCACATGAAGAGACAGAGGTGCACTGAGGCTGTTGTCTTTCCCTGTTGGCAAGCTTTTTCGCTATCACTTTAATCGGTCTATTGAGGGCAGATTCAGCAAGTCTAGCTTGTTAGGGCTGCCAGGGCCCAGGCTCTGACCCTAATTCCAGTGGCTTTCCACTTTCCCAAACAGGCAGCAACAAAACCACAAAACACTCAACTTCAAATAGTATATGGCTTCTTTGACCCCATCAAATAACTTTATTCACACAAACGTCCCTTAATTTACAAAGCTCCAGTCATTCATACACATTAGGGGGATCCACAGTGTTCAAAGAACTTAAATATAATGTATCATACCAACCCAAGTAAACCAAGTACAAAAAATGTTCATATAAAGTTGTTCACACGTAGGTCCTATATTACCAGCTTCTGTGCAAAAAAGAAGTAAGGAAAAATAGATCAACTAGTATTTGAAACTACCTTTGTGCCCGACTTAAAACCTCCCCCACAACCAAGTATGACCCACACTGAGCATTAAATAACTGAACCCTCCAGTTTTGAGGGCAAGCAGCCCCTGGGGCATAATTTTAAAATGCTCCCCCCCCTCCCCCAGTTCCCTTCTTCCTTCCTATGATCTTGCCTGGGAAAAAGTGGCAGGCGTCTTCTGGTACACTCTGCAATCCTAGAGGCCCCAGGCAACCAATGGCAGTGGATGCATCCCTCAGTGATGGTCATAGATGCTGGTGCCAGCCAATGCTACGTTGCACCTACATGTTCACCTTCCAGAACACATTTCCAGACAAGGCTTCCTGCTCTCAAAGGGACCTGAAGGCTGTATGACAGAGGCAGTACCTCAGTCTCCTGCCCCTCCCCCCACCCCCAAGTCTGCTGGCCTGGAGAGCTGAATAATCCCAACTTAGTCAATTCTGAGGTAGCCAGTCCTCAGAGACTCCCAGCAGCTATCTGTCCGGGGCTGCTAGCCAGGGAGTGAGAACCTAGTCAAGGGGAAGGCTAACAAAACATCCACCTAGTCACTAGTGTCCCCAGATGTGGGAGGAAGGGCAAGGGAACAAAACCGAAGGAGGGAAGAGCTCTTGGTGGCAGTGTGGGAGGGGTGGTACAGACCAAAGGAAGGGCAGTTAAGTTCCCTTCCTTAGAGGATAGCAGCTGGACTCTTACTCTTCCCAAATTTCCAAGATACCCCAAAGTTAACGCAAACATCATCCATCCTTTTATGTTTCTTCTAAAATGGTAAACAGCCAATAGCATAAAGATTCCCAAAATACTAACGCTTTTCCTAGTCTTGGAAAAAAGACACAAGCAAAAACAATAATCTTATTGCTGCAAACACTGGTATTCTAGGGTGGGAGACAAGTGATAGGTCAAGGAGCTAAGAATCTTGGAGGAAAGGAATAATGGAGGTGGGGAATGTTGGGTGAAGGCGGCTGTGAGGAAGGTGGGGAGTGGTCTTAGCACCACAGGGTCAGGGAGCAGAGTAAGTAAAGAGCCTCTGCTCACTCCAGGCTTCCCTACCTTAGTGCTAGGGCCACTGGCAGTGCCACAGAGGAGGCCAGGCCCTGTCCAGTCAGATCTCTACCCAGTATGGGCACATTTCTCCTCCAGCTGTAAACAGGGTATTTCTTGAGTAAACATTTAAAACACTCCCTCAGATAGGCAGCCAAGGGGCAAATTCTACAGGGTGGGAACAGATTCCTCACTCCCTTCCCTAATGCCCCCAGAGCAAGATGAGGCTACCACCTGAACCCTATTCTCCTGTGACCAGAACAGGGTTAAATGGAGCCAGTCTAAATGGAGCAGTCAGTGTCTTCCTAGCTAGAGGTAAGAATAGGGAGGGACCAAGGCAGTGTAGATGTGTGGGCAGCAGCAGTGTTCTGTCCTGGTCTAAGGACGTTGTGAGGACCACAGAGGCAGGTGGGAGGTATGTGTGGCCAGTTACAGTCCACAGGAGGGGGTTATGGTCTGAGTCTTCCTTCCCCTATGGCGATCTGCAGGTGGGAGACTTAATACAAGTGAAAAATGGATAAAGACGACAGCCACATGCTTTCAGCGGAGTCTGGCCAGGGAAGGACAAGGGAATAAGGCACTATGATCTGTCCTGCTGGCTCCTCTCACTGACCAGGCAGGAGCTGAGCTGTGATCACAGAGGACTAAGGCCAGGATGGTCACCCAACAGGCAATCTTCACACCCAAGAGAATGACCAACTGTTGTTATAAGATCTGAAAACATCTAGACCATGGACAGGTCTAACAAACCGGGAGGTGCCTGAGATGATGCCCCACAGAGCTACTGGCAGACCTGAGACCCACAAAGAGGCAGAAGGAAGAAAGTTAGAGAGAGTAAACTAATCTAAGACAGACACTGAGCTGGGCTCTGAGAATACAGGGGTCACCAGAGCCAGCATGTACACAGGGCCAATTTTTCCATCTGGCTGGTAGGTGACAGCACAGACAGCAGAGGGGAAGGAGGAAAAAGCAGGAACAGGCACTTGGGGCTCAAAACCTGGCCCTCATTTGAGCCAGGGAAAGAGGTGCTATCACCCAGCCAAAAGTGGCTGGGAGTCATGGAAGATAAAGTACAGATAAAGTAAAGCAGGCTGCCCCTCGCAAGGCCACCCACCTATAGGTGGTACCTGTAACCTACAGGGAATACTGACACCAGTAACAAGGGGAAGTACTAAAACCCAAGTCTTACTTAGAGTTAAGAGATAGGGAAGAGCCAGAGAAAAATGACAGGTAGAGTAAGTGACTTGCTAGGTCTACATCAGGGACTACAGCCAAGGGAAGTTGGGGTACCAAGCTCAGAGACTGTTTTTCCCATTTGCTCATGTCCTTTGAGACAGCAACCCCCAGTTAAGCAGGATGATATGGTAGAGATGGACCATGGTTTGCAATTAGGGTATGTACTGTCTCTACCCTCCCAGCCACCACTCAGAACAGTCTCAGAAAGCTAATGTCAGAGACAAAGAGACAACTGATGCTAGCACATCAAGTTTCAGTAATGGTAAGGGTCTGATTTACCACCTGCACTCTTGTGCCTATAGGAACAGCAGCTGCCCTCTGGCCAAGAAGAGAAACTTTGGTGCTAAGGGGCCTAAGAGAAGGCTAGAAGAATGGAAGTGGACAAAGTCCAGCAGGGCTCAATGTTGTACTGGCCTTTCCCACACTCTAGGGCCAAGGGACTACTGCCTGGGGGGAGGGGAGGGACTTTGGCTACATTAACAAAATGCCTTCCAACTATCTCCCCATTCATCTACACTCATCTAAGAATGAAAAACAAGAATGAACACAAATACCTTTCCTTGTCCAGAGACTCCCATCCCATGTGGCAGAACACAGTGAAAAGCCTACAAAGTTTCAGAACCAAACAAAGGTACACAGAGATAGAGGGCAACAGAACAGTGAGTGGTGGGGTCTGAGCAGAGCTTGTGGGAGGGTGCCTTCCCACAGGAGGTTGCAAGAGCACTGCCAAGAGGCGAGGCAGAGGCAGCAGGGTCTCAGGGACCTAGCCTGGAGATGCTTTCAAGTAGCTAGCCTCCATATGAGCCCCTAATAACCACATGGGGTATCCTGGGTTGCCTCACACTTCCCCATTCAGAAGAGGTCCTTTCTCTTCCCATCAGACAAGATTTACATAGAAATGGGGCACCTAACTTGAAGTTCCTTGGGGTAAGGGAGATGGTGCTTGACAATGTGTGTCACCAAGCTCACAGGGCACACCTTTCACTGGGAGGAGATGATGACAGCAGGCAGCTGAGGGCACTCTGCAACGGTTACAACTGGATCTTAGGGTCTGGGGAGTCTCTGTGACAGGCTGGACATTTGCAACACACCTGGGAAGATGATCCAGGAGGTAGAGGGGTGAAGGGTGTTGGCCTTATAGCAGTGACAGTAGCCAAGGAAGACCCAGTATGTCTAGGCAGAGGTTTGGCACAACAATCCTAACAGAAGGTAGGCTCATGAAAGTGCAGCGGGTGGCTCCTCATCCCCGAGTGATAGGAATGATCACTGTCTCCTTCCTTGGGGCCCCAGATGGAAAGAGCTGAAGAGGGAAGCAAGTACCAGTACTGGCATGGCCTGGGGCTCCTGAGAGCTTAAAGAGAACCACACTCATGATTTAGGCCTCCTTTCTGGAATCCTTCTGGCCAAACCCTGGTCTTCCTCTTCCAGGTGGTTCTTCATCTTTGATCCTGAGGCCTGAGTTCTGGCCAGGACCAGCCCACCAATGAGTCCAACAGTTCCCACGTCTGGTAGAGAGGTGGCTTGGAAGCTGCCTCCTTATGTCTTCTTATCGCATTTCAGGAGAAACACCAAACTCTCTGGGGAGACAGAACTTCTCTGGGAAGTGAGATGCTACAGCAAAACTGAGATGTGTAAGAAAGAAAATAGGAAAGATGAAATATAAAATCAAAATTGCTTCCTAACTCAAGAAATTAACAGTGAAGTCTATACATAGCTTTGTCCATATTCAATATTCTTAAAGACATGGTATCTGTCCACAGCACAGCCTTCTGTTCTTCAGAAGTCTCGATGGTTTACATAAAAATAAAAAAGGAAAGACAGAAAGGGGGAGCACAACTAAAAGCCGGGAAACTCAAGCCAAAGCTTCACATTGTGGGAGGTCCAGCTGTCAGGAGATCGCCACCAGCCAGGCCACCACCTGTACCCTCTGCTGTCCTGTTTGAGACACGATGAGACTGTGGGTCCTGAAGAATCGACCTGGAAGACAGAAGGCAAGCAAGGAGTGTATATGGGATCAGTGGGTGAGGGCACAGTACCAGCAACCCAACCCAGACTCATCCTGAAATTGTGTATGCTGGGGGCTCGGTTTTCTAAATACTTTACATGAAGTAAAGTGAGCCTTACCATACCCAGCCACCCAGAAAATGATGTGCCCAAATTCATAATTAAAAGCACATTCTAGAAGAGAGAACCTAGACATGCTGGCTCCAGCTACCATACTGATCTCAAATCCCATGGCCTTGTTCCCACCCTAGGTTCCCTATATCCCACATGATCCATTCAGGATGGGTTGTTCCCACAGACCCTGACACAGCCTTGTTTCTACTGTCTTTCCTATCAACCCTCATGAATAACTATGCTGTGCTAAGTCTATCAGCAATGCTTTCAAGATTCCAGAATGCTAAGTTAGAGATGAAAAAATGAGTTTCAATCTCTTGAGAACCTAAACGTTACCCTCCAAGTTTTAAGGAGACCACAGTGCCTCTTCCTCCTCAGGATAAGGGTTACCAGAACCAACTGACTGGTCCTATTCTTCCCACTGCACCACGCTGCAGTTCTACGTGTTCTCAGTAAACAGGCTCTGCCAGCTGATAGTGGGTGAATTTAAGTCATCTGCTGTTTAGTCTCATAACCTATGCCTATGTAACAAGCTGAGTTTTTCAAAGGAATTTTTATTTTTATGTGTATGAGTGTCCTTAAAAGCAATACTGAGGTGAGCCAATATATTTCCTGTCGACCTCAGTCTCTTCCTCTGGAAACATGGAAACACCCCCCATACCAGTCTTTGTCTTTTTTCCCCTCCACCAGCCTTAAAAAAATTTTTTTAAGTATTTTATTATTTTTAGTTATGAGTGTATTGTCTACATGTATATACGTTCACCCATGTTATACAATGCCGGTGGGGGTCAGAAGAGAGCATCAGATCCTCTGGAACTGGAGTTATAGATTATTGCTAGCTGCCATGTGGGTGCTGGGAACCAAATCCAGGTCCTCTGCAAGAGCAGCCAGTGATCTTAACTGCCAAACCATCTCTCCTGCCCCCTCCACCAGACTTTTTGAGCTCTGAGTGGAAAGGGTGTATAGGGCCTACAGCACATTCTGATATTCGACCAGCTCACTTCTCCTTGGCTAATGTTTCTAGCTGGACTCGAATATGCCATGTCATTCAGCCATCACAAGTGGTTCTGATTATAGGTGCTACAGGGAAGGCATTTCCCACACTGAGGAGTGTAAAGAGACTCTGGAAAACAATTGGGCAAAGTGCTTTCAGAACTTCAGGTGTACTTAAGACCTAGAGCCCTATAGTTCCACTCTGGAAGCCTAGCTTTGCTGATAACTCTAAATATGGAAAGGACTTCACAAAGACTAATGTCTTTAATTATGAAATACTAACTCCCAAGTTCAAAAATAAGGGATTACACAAATAATCTACTAGTGCACTGCTACATGGCAGATTGGGAGAGAGGGGTGGCATCTGTGCATCTTCCAGAAGCCTATCTCTGGGGCAAGTGGAAGATATAAATTGTAAAGCTTTGGGGCAGAAGGCATAAATACAGCTTTGTTTCCACAGCTCAAGCTGGAGCTTAAGATCCCTTCAAGTTATCAAAGGAGTGAAAATCTGCGGTGTTTGAATGGGCGGGGTCTCTGAGAAGTGATTAGGATTATTCATTTGGGTGGGGCTTCCATGAGTAAGTTCTGGTGGTTTTATAAGAGGGAGAGCCTATAAAGACACACACAGGCTTGACACATGAGCCCCTGTGCTGCTTCAAAAGACTGCCAGCATGAAGGGCTATCTCCTCAGATGTGGACGTCTGACTTGGGACCAAAACCAGGAACCCAAAAATATCCCTTTTATTGATCATTAACGAGTATGGTAATGTGTTACTAGCAACAGAAAATGGACTAATATACTGTGCTATGTAAACTCTCCCCTGCCACAGACAAATCTGGCCAAGAAATGGTGAAGTTTCCTCTTTCCCCCACCTGTGACTTTTAATATTGAAAAGACATCACATTATGATAGCTTATTTTTTATTATTTTTATTTTATTTTACATGTATGGTATGAATGTATTGCCTGAATGTATGTAAATACACTACACCTATGTAGTGTAATGCCCGTGGAGGTCAGAAGAGGGAGCCAGATCCCCTGGAACTGGAGTTACTGGATGATTACTAGCTGCTGTGTGGGTGCTGGGAATTGAACCTGGGTCCTCTGGAAGAGCAGCCAGTGCTCTTAACCACTGAGCCATCTCTAGCCCCAATACCTACTTTTTAATGGAAAATATAGTACACTTTACTGAACAAGAAAAATGGGGCAGCTCAAAGAAAAGGTCCTGGTGCAGGATCTGAGTTGAGCTTCTCATACCTTCTGGGCAGTAATAACTGTACTCCTCTAACCTCCTATAAGAAGTTAGAGGTGATTCTTGTTCTACCACCCTGGGTAGAGGGATCCAGTGTCATTGGTCCATGTTTGAAGCAGGGATGGTGGATACGCACAATGAAGAAACATACAATTGGGAAAAACCCTCTGATTTCCGAGGCCCAGTCTTTCACTTGGCCGCTTCTGCTCTCCTATGTCAGACAGGAATTAAGATTCCCCAACAAAAATCTGTTTTGGATCTGGACCCCAGTTTTCAACTTAAGGAAAAAAAATCATATAGTAATGACAGCCAAAACAGTTTTGCTTAGCTTGTGCCTGTTGCTGTCTGCCTGTGCTTTCAGTAGAGGAGTAGGTGAACCAGCAGGAGATGTTTAAGGGACGCCCTCCCATCCAAGCATCATCACTTTGGGAAATTCTATGGTCAAGCATGATCTTTTCAAAGATGATCTTTAGAACCTTTCAACACCCCTTTGCTCCCTTTCCTCTAAGCTGTTAGATATGATTCCTGTTCTACTACCCTGGAGAAAGGGATCTAATTGTCTATGTTTAGAGTATGTGTGGGGATGGGGGGCGCTTGTCTTCAAAAGGATCACTGTCAGCACAGGGGTGGCACATGACAGCTGAAAAATGGTGCTGATGAGCAGGCAGGGAGATTCAAAAGTCAAAGATCTCTTTTGACTTAATAAAACTATTGGGCCATGGTACGACTGTAAAAAGTCAGGCTGTAGAACAGCCTTCGAAGAGCTCCTGAGACACCAGTTTGTTATGATTCTACCTCCAACAAGGTCCCCTGCTAGGAAATGAAGCTGACATCTTCCAAGGGTCCTCTCTCCCCTTTAGCTCTGTAGGTACTGGCTCTGTATTTCTTGTAGGAAGCCTCAGGACAACCAGCAAGAGTCAGGCTCTCACTGGTGGGTAGAGGAAAGGAAGAGAGCCTCTCTGCTGTGGAAAAGACCTTGGCTTTGGGTTCTTCTCATCTCCCTACTAGAGGGTACACTTTCCCTCGGAAGCCCATGGCACAGCATACCCACAGGAAGATGGAGAAGGCTCTTTCTACTGCTTAACAAGAATACTAAAGACCATCTGGTTTTAGCAGTCCACCTCCTTGGCACTCATTTTTAGATCACAAACAGTGCAGGCCCCAGCTTCAGTGAGTTCTTGCTTATGACCTTTCATCCCAGCAGATGCCAAACCTTGGCTTCCTATTACCCAGGCTCTAGCAAATCCTTACCTTGTTATTTCAGATATTGGACTAAATCCCTCAACACATCCTAATTTCTCTATAGCTACCATAACAAACCCTAAATAAACACTTCATACATGCCAGCAAGGTACTGAGTTCTTTATAAGTAATTTGGCAAGGCAACTTTCAACCTTCCTGCACTGTTTTTCAATCACTACTTACCATCTCCCAACATTTTTTTTTTTTTTTCCCCAATAGGGTCACCCTGTAGTCCCAGTTGGCCTGAAACTATGTAGACCAGGCTGGCCTTGAACTCACAGAGATGGTCACCACTCCCATCTTAGAGACAAGGAAACTGAACCTCTTAGAAGGGCTGCATGGCCACTAGATGACAGAGCAGAATTTAAACCCAGGTCAGTCTCTCTCCTAAGCCCCTGGTTTTATCATTAACTGTGAAGTGTAAAATCCATTCCTAGAGAGACAAGAGCCTAAGTGCAGCTTAAAACCCATTTGATCCTTACATTTATAAATGGAACTCAGCAAAGTCTCGTGGAACACCTGGCTTAGGTGCCCCTGCACAAGTCCTGGGGTGGAGAGAGATGTCACCAACTGGGGTAGTGAACACCTTCTCAAGCAGTTCCTTTGCCAGCTGAACAGACTGTTCAAAGAGCTGGGGGAAAGAAATTGCTCCCATTAAGACCATCATGGGTTATGGTGGCACACACCTTTAATCCCAGCACTTGGGAGGCAGAGGCAGAAGGATCTCTGAGAGTCTGAGGTCTGGCTGATCTACATAGAATTCCGAATTCCTGGTGAGTCAGAGTTTGAAAAATTAAGTCTCCTCCACCAGCCCCTAGCTTATCAGTAAGTTGTACTGCCTTATGAAATATGTTTACACAGGTGAAATACAGCATTCTCATTGTAGCACTCCATTAGAAAAAGGTACAGGCTTTGAGATACCTGAGGATTCCAAGCTGACTCAGATACTTACTAGTTACACCCCTGACCTGCTCTTACTTGGAAATGCAGATGGTGCAATTTACCCTTTGGAGTCTGCTCTGAGAAGCAAGGACTCCAGTGAACTGCCATCACAGAACCTGGCAGAGTTAGCCTCACTGCTACATGTTGTGTGTGTGTATATGTGTGTGTGTGTGTTTCTGAGACAGGGTCTCGCTATAGCCCAGCTGGTCTGAAGCTCACTATGCAGATCAGGCTGGCCTCAAATTCACAGAGATCCACTTGCCTCTGCCTCCACCTCCTGAGTGCTGGGATTAAAGGTGTTAAAGGAGTGTGCCACCAAGCCCAGCTACTGTTACATGTTTTAATGAGCATTTTGGTTTTCAGAGAGTCACAGAATGGACTACCTGGAACTTAACTTTTTTTGTTTTACTGAAACAGAATTTCATTCTGTAGCCCAGATTGGTCTTGAACTCAAGGCCATCCTCCTGTCTCAGCCATCATGTCTAGCTTAGAATTTACCGAGTCTAGGTTTAATTCAGAAACTATCTTAGGTGAAGAATGAATGATGGAGGCAGGCCTCTGACCATCATGAAGAGGGATTTATGTCACCCATATGGGTGAGGGAATGAATGGTGGAGGCAGGCCTCTGACCATCATGAAGAGGGATTTATGTCACCCATATGGAGGTGAGGGAATGAATGGTGGAGGCAGGCCTCTGACCATCATGAAGAGGGATTTATGTCACCCATATGGAGGTGAGGGAATGAATGGTGGAGGCAGGCCTCTGACCATCATGAAGAGGGATTTGTCACCCATATGGAGGTGAGGGAATGAATGGTGGAGGCAGGCCTCTGACCATCATGAAGAGGGATTTATGTCACCCATATGGAGGTGAGGGAGTGAATGGTGGAGGTAGGCCTCTGACTGCCATCCAAAGGTTTATGAACCTCCTCCATCTACTGCCATAATGGCCTCAGACCTTTTTTTGGAAGCCCAAATGAAGGAACCCAGGGATCTAGATCTTCAAAATACAGCACTGTTGTTTGTTCCATTTTCTGCGCTACTATACGAAAGTGTCACAGCTACCCATAAAAGGGAGTGCAACATCCCAAGCAACTACTGGCACTTGTAAGAAGGCAATTTAACATCCCTGTGCAGGCAGGAGGACAGCACTTCAGGGTCCTGCCCACTAACAGTAAAGTAGGCAGGTGCAGCCCTCATGTACACTCCTGATCTATCACGCAGGGATCTGCAGTAAGTTCTTTGCATAGACAAGGAATTTCAGTCTTGGAGTGTGCTTAGTAGTTACAAGAGGCTGATAAGTAATTGGCTAATAAATGGTTGTCTGGAATTCCAACCTAAAGTCTGTTTTTCTCCACCCCAGCCTTTTGTCTACTTAAATGAAAAGAAGTCATCTGGTTAGCATACTCACAAACTAACGCAGTGTGAATGCAGTGTGTAGGATATACCACTTCCTTAATTTCCCTCAGTCCTTCATGGTGGTATTGGTACTATAGCTAATAACACCCATGACAAGTTAGACCTGTGGGAGGCTTAGTATGCATTGTCCCTTCTGCCTAGACATAAATGTACAGAGGATTTAGCTCTATTTCACAGATAAGCAAACTAAGGCTTGAGTTAGCTTTATGCTGCAGAGCAAGCAGCCCTCAGAGATAAAGAGGCAATGTTCATCTGCCAGTCACAGAGGGCTCTCTCTCTCTCTCTCTCTCTCTCTCTCTCTCTCTCTCTCTCATAAGCTTCCTAAACAATCATTTTCTACTAGTTTAATACACAAAAGTATCAACATGCTGACCTGGGGTCCGGTGGCCCCAGCATTACCTACTGCCTATTCCAATTAGCAAGACTGAAGGGAAGGAGTCAAATATTCTGAGGCCCCACTGCTAACAGGAGCATGCTGTCAGCATAGCAAAGCCAGAGATGACTGTGGTGCAAGCAGCATACAGGTGTCCTGAGGTCAGACTGACAGATCAAAGACAAGAGCAACAAACAAATGGGCAAATGTTATCTTCAGCCTTTTGGTCTACAGGACAAACATAATGTTAGGGGAAGGGGAACAAGAAGCCAGTAATTATAAAAACTCACAGCAGAAACTCCACAGTAGTCTACAACAATCTGGATGGCTAGAGGTCCAGTCTTGTGGTCTCCAGCCCTGACCAGAAGGACAGTGCAGGTCCCAAACATGAAGGAAGGGTTACTCAGTGAGAATACTTCACAAAATGGCAAAGAGGTGGGCTATCAGAGAACAGGCCTGCAAATCAGGAGATTGGTATTTATTTCCTGGCTCTCCCATTTACTAGTTCCAATCTTTACCAGCCTCAGTTCTCAACTTAAAATGAAGAAACGTCTACTCTGCTAAGTATTAAGACCCATGACAGAAGCAAATGTATCTTGTATAGTGGGCAAAAGATACTCAAAATTCCAAGGACAGCTTTAGCTCATATCCAAAATAAACAAAACTCACAAAAATCTTTTTCACAAGTCATTTGGAGTTTTGTTACTTATTGGTTGAAGACAGGGTCTCACTCAAAGACGGTTCGTAGTAGCATTGTGGGTGCTGGGAATTGAACCCAGGTCCTCTGCAAGAAAAGTCAGTGCTCTCAACCACTGAGCCATCTCTCCAGCCCTCAGGACAACATTTTAAGTAAAAATATAGTTACAAAAATCTCTACCTTTGGGACTGGAGAGATTGTTCAGAGGTTAAGAACACTGATTGTTCTTACAGAGGACCAAGTTTTGTTCCCAGCACCCACATGGTAGTTAACAAGTGCCTGTAACTCCAGTTCCAGGGGATCTAAAGTCCTCTTCTGGCCTCCAGGGGCACTGCACAACACAGGTGGGTGCACTTACGTACAATGCAGGCAAGTCACACACATAAATAAAAAAAAAAAAAAAAAAAAAAAATCTCTGCCTTTGGTTAATTTCTTACCTCACTGCCAAGTATTTAGACACACTCCACTGACCATCTGAATAGCCAGGTGCAGCAAGGGACATTTCAGTGTCCCCTCTGAAGGCTGGGCTACTTCCCCACACTCTGACATACGGTAAGGTACAAGGCTGAGACTGTGCCCAACCCTGAAGCCTTGTGCTATCTTTCTACCATGCCGCACGCCTCTCTCTCACCTTCAGAACTTGAGAGGAGAACTGAAGCATATGGAGACCAAGGATCTCCCTGACATTAGACAGGCTACTGTTTATAGAAAGAGGTTCCTAGCTCCATTCCAGCCCTCTCTACTACCCCCTTCTCCCAAGCTTTTAAGTAGGAGACCCTCCCCCAAAGGGGAAACAGATCCAACTGCCTACCAATATGCTGCTTATGCGGAAGAGGGCTCCTGACTAGATGAGAGGGGTCTGGATTCAGGCCGTGTTCTCTGAGTCTAAGTCAGCTATAGTGAGGGAGGGGGTTGTTTCATATGAAGAGCAGAATTATAATCACAGATTGGATTTTGGCATAACTATTTGTAAAATGGCAAAAAAGCAAAAACAAAATAACACTTGTATACCTGTTCTACTCTCCTCAGATGGCAAGTAGCTCAGGAAGCAGTAATAGAGCTCTGGCACTGTCAGGGTGATGGAGAACTCTTGACTCCACATTCAAAATTCAGAGTCAGAAGAGGTGGACAGAGGGCAGCTCTAAAAGGAACTAAGCAGTGGCAACTGCACAGCCAGGAGTCTCCTTCTTGCCCAGGGAGCCCATACTTCCATCTTCCACATTTTGTGCACCACCTGCTTAAATGTCTACAGTAATCTGGCCTTACGACTTCTCTGAAAGGCAGACTGCTGCCTGGGCTGTAACTGTACAAATGCAATCTTAGGCACCAGCTCCAAGTGAAGGCCTATTCAGACGCTGCAGGAAAAAACTACAGGACTGCACGACAGTGGCAGTGTAGAGCCTGAGAGGCCTGGCTTCCAGTGCCACTGCTCCTTCCCTGCTGCTCTCTGGAGACTTTATCTTTGCAAGCGCTCAATGAAGACTTGACACCAGAGAGGGGGTTTTTAAACCTGGGGTTCTTCCAATCTCAGGGATGTGGCACAGGTTTTACAAAAGGCTGTGAACTGTCACAGCCTAAGTCCTATGTATGTTTTTGGTGGAATATTTCACTATTCAGATTCTGAGATGCATCCATGGCACAATGAATAACGAAAACCAGGAGGACCTCTGCAGCCTCCTGATCGGCAAAAGCAGTCTATGAGTGCCAAGAGGAGCTGCTCATGGCTCTACACATAGGCACAGATTAACAGTACAAACCGTGTGGCTGGGAACTTAAGAATTGGGCTGGTATGCGTTTAGGGTGAAGCCAATCTCAACTCAATATACCTACCACAACCTGTCCTAACAGTGGGGCAGTGAGGTCCTTTTCCCTAAAGGCTTCAAGTAAAATCTGTGACCCTCTTGAATGGGTACAAACACCACTGAGAGACCTGAACTCTGTGCCCCATCAGCTGAAGCTGGATTACTCCAGAAGACACACACACGTTTTCAAAACACACCTGCCAGGCCCACTAGATGTCAAGATGGGACTCACTAGGAGAAAAGGGTATGAGCAGAGTTTAAAGTCAAGACAACATGCTACTGGAAACATGTCACCTTTAACTCAAGTGCGTCACAAAGCTCCATTTGGGAGCTTTGTATGGTAACTGCAACAACTAATTACTGTGGAAGCTCTTAAGACATGGAGACTCAGTTATAATATGGCACTGATCACACTGGCTCAACTACTTAGTGGCTTGAATATTATTTTAAGTCATCTGATTCCTTGGAGAATGCTGTCAAAATTACTAGTATTAAAAAGCCCACCAAAGGTACAGAAAAAAAGATGGAAGCTTCTAGATTTAGAGGGCTCTGTGGTGACTGACAGTAGAAAGAGCTGCCATCTGAGTCATCCTGACAGTCTGAGAACTTGGACCTACGGAAATCTGTTCTGGCCTTGAAGTCAACAGGCCTTGGGGTCCTGGGGCTGGTGTTTCCCTTAAGCACTTTAGCTGGTAAACAGGTCCTGGGTAGCACAAGATCAACAGAAAGGAACTTTTTATCTCTAGAAACAGCCCTGATAATTAGCAGATAGGTAGACTTATTAGGTGTGAGGTTGAAATAAAAGCTGTCAACTGCCTCAATTGGTCCCCACTGAGCCAGGTTCAGCTGGAGCTGCAGTGATTAGCAGAGAAAGGGCTCAGGGGAAAAGGCAGGGAATCCTGGGAGTTCCCCTAAGTGCCCTTTCCCAGAAGAAAGTCATCTAAGTCTTTATTATTAAAGGAGAGGTCACTTCCACATATGGAGTCAGGACAATTTGTGTTATAAAAGGAAAGACTTAAGCAAGGTTGCGCCCCAAGGTGGTCTGGGCAAAATGAAGATCATATGGTTTTCTGGTTACAGCAACCAGCCCAAAGCCCAGCATGCCAAAGGGAACTCATGGAGGCTTTTGCTAAGAGGTTTATGGCTCTCTTAGGGGAAAGAAGAGCTCTACACATCATTAAAGAGAAGATGAAACACATGGTTAGCCTATTAAAGTTTGGCAAAAACAAAACAGCAGAATATAGTTGAAATATGGTGCTGCCATTGCTGAATTCTTCGAGTGTCCTAGAATTGCTACTGACACAGCATACCATAGGCAGCATCCTGTGCTTCACACGGGAAATAGCCCAAAGAAGACACATTACATGCCCAAAACCACTGAGGCAGCAGGTGGGGTGTATAGCTTAAATGAGGATGCCATACCATGTCCCTAAGTGTTACCACTGTGGGAACTCAGGGCTTCCATGCCCTATATTGTTGCCCTCCTTCCTTCACATGCTCAGGAAGGGGATTGTTTACATGGTAGTTGTGGTACCTGAGCTCCATCACTAGAGGTCTGATCTATCCTAAATAAAGCCAGCATAGTTCCACCTACTTTCTAGCCCTACCCTGTTTGCAAGGTGAAGTTCTTCCTCCTTAGGATGTCATCAAAACTCCTGGCAGGGGGCTGGAGAGATGGCTCAGTGGTTAAAAGCAGTTGCTGCTCTTCCAGAAGACCAGAGCTTTGTTCCAAAAACCTATGTTGGGTGGCTCACAATGACTGTAACCATGGGATCTGGCACTCTTCTGGCCTCTATGGGAACCTGCCCTCATGACCGTGTACACCTCTCTCTCTCTCTCTCTCTCTCTCTCTCTCTCTCTCTCCACACACCACACACACACAGACACACACCACGCATGCATATGCGCACACATCCATGTGCACAAAATTAAAAATCAAATAAAAAGTTTTAAAGAGTTCCTGGCAGCTCAGGGCTATTTATCCTCTGCATGAGCCAATCTAGGACTGTGCTCTTTATATACATTCCTGGTGCTCTGCCCGGACTCACTCGTAGTCCTGCTCAGGATTCCCTTGCCTGATATCCTTTCTCTAAATCCATCTAGAGATTTGAGTCCCAAATGTTGATGTCATCAATTAAAAAAAAAAAAAGCCAGCACACCTTTCTCTGAGCTGCTAGTGGCCTTAAGGTAGCACAGGGCCCATGTGACTTCTCTTTGAGAACTTAATAAAGAACCCGGGCTGGAGCTCTAGCCTTTGAGCTGACACTTGTCAGTCACAAAGTCGGTGAAAAATCACTTACCTTCTGGAAAGGGGAGGGGCAGCAATGTCCAGAACACAGGTAAGGACTTAATGAGATGTACAACAGCCTGTGCTCAGAAAGTTCAGAAGGTAGAAATTCCCTTTCATACCCCCATTATACCTCCTGGGGAAGGCTCCAACTTGCCTCAAGCCTGTTTTTTTGCAAAACTAAACAAGTGAATATACAGCCAGCCCCTAAAATTCTCAGTATGCATGTGCTCATTAAGTTCAAAGAAAAGAAGATTAGGGGCTCCAGGGTTCCATTGACAGGACAGCCTCTCCATATACCCTATTTATCATTCAAACCAAGGTACAAAAGCAAGAACATGAAAAGAGTGACTTTGAAGTCGCTTCTCCACTAGCTAGAGGTCAAGTTAAGGCTGTAGGGCACCTCTCAATTCTTGGTACTTGCACTTAGAAACCTGAAGGCAGCTAAGAGGGTTGTGACAAAGGCTTGAAGTCATCTGCCTGGTCAGAATTACAATCTAGTTAGAAAATCCTTGCTCATGGCTGTCAGTTCTTGCCAAATGGGAGCACCTTCCAAGCCAGCTCCATTTCACCCAAGGTCAAGGATGCAGTTCTAGAAGACTCTTGCTTAGTTTGCCCGTAACATCAACCCCAGCATCTCAGTACAGGTGGGTTTCATGAAGTTCAGGGCGTCTGCAACAATGGAATGGAGCTCTAAAGGCTTGTTCTCTAAAGGCTTTTTATGCCACATTACACTGGTGCCTAGGCTGTAAGATGCTCCAGGAAGGGAGGGAGGAGGACCTCTGGACTGTGTCAGTGGTGACAGCTGTATTTCAGTTTAGGCACTTGGCTTAAACCCTAGAACAAGCTTTATTAAAGGTAAAAGTCATCCTGTTGTTTGTCTGGGGTGTGGCATATTCACACCCATTTCTGCTGCCCCATGCAAACCAAGAGTTCCTTCCAAGCATTTACCAGATCCAAACAGGCAATCTGGTAACTAACAACAAATGAGCCTTTACTTGTGACTTCCAGTTTTCTTTATGTCTGGTACAAGGGGCTGGGCCCTGCTGGCAATGACCATGCAGTCTGCCAAAAATCCCACAGCACCACACTCCCACTCCATGCCTTAGATTTATTTGACATTTCAGCTTTCTGGAAGGGCATGTCTTAGGCTTGTCTGAAAACAAAAGGAACATATCAAAGGGGCGTTATATGTGGTTATAAAAGGTGTCCCTTTCCCCAGAGGATGGAGCAGAAACAGAATGAGTCAGTTTGCTTATGTCATCTTGGTAATTTTCTCACTAGACAACATAAATAGTAAAATCCAACATGATACAGCCGATTTGCTTCCCATAACTTCTACAGTACGATGGTCAAGTTCAGAAAACAATCAATCCAGGCATCATTCACAAAACTACTTCCCCGAGATTCACAAGATCCTTTCTGCAGCCTGGAAAACAAGTCCTTCAGTCTTCCTCGCTATGCCGTATGGGGTGTCTAGATGGCTCTAATCCACTACCCCAAGTCCCTAGACACCATTTTCTTTAACAAAGAAACAAAATACAGGAATCTTTCTGACCTGTGTATGATACAGGCTTGAGTTACAGCTTTCCCCTGGCACCTCTTACTGAAAGTGAAATTCCTTTAAAGTTGGGAAATTCATTGCAGTGTTTTATAGTATTGATTTATTTTAAACTTGGTTGGCAGCCTCAAGGCCTACCATGCCTGAGCCCTAGAAATGCTGAAGATTTCCATTTCCTCTGATTTTGGAATACCATGAAGACTTGCTAGTGGAAATGAAGAGGGCTTAACAACTTGTTTGTTCATTTCTAGTTTGTCAAAGACAAAACCTTGGGCACTTTCCCCAGACCTGGCTCCATGTATCACCACTAGGGAATTTCACTACTACAATGGTCCTTTCCTCTCAAAACCTGAGTAATTTTGAGTAGTGTGTTAAACAAAACCTCCTCAGTACATACCCAGAGATGTGACCTCTTCACATCTCACCTGTGACAAGGTACCCCCAAACCTCCAAGAACCAACTCTAAATGCTTCTCCATGAAGCCTGTTCTCTGGTATTCCTGTATCTCTACAGAGCCATAACCTAAAACTAAAGGTCCATAAGTCCACTGCAAGCTTGTAGGGTACAACACTGGAATCAAAATGACCAATATCACCCTAAACAAATGCCTGCCAAATGCAAGGGAACTCCTGCCTACAAAAGAGACTTGGCCTCAGAACTTTTCAACACAGGGTTGTAGGCAGCCCCTCTCATCAGAGCAGACAAGAACGATGGCATCCCTGGCCTTAGTTAATATTTGAGGGAGCTGGATGGTCTGTTAGTAAGAACCATGGCAACGCTTACTGTCTGTTTTAGGTCCTCACCTACCTCAAGTACCTGGCAGAATTCCTCAAAACAGGCTTGTTGCAGGGTGCTAGGGCTCAGAGACATTGAGGACAGCCTCTGTTCTTTCCATGGGTTGGTACTGCATTGCTTGAAAGTGCTCTCTAGCTTGGCCCTGCCTCCCCTGCCAATGTCTAGGGCAGTGTCAGGGTAACTCAAAAGGAATCTGCACACAGGCTGACCTCACCTAAAGCAATAGCTGAGCTGGTGGCCCTACTGTGGTATTCCTGACCTAGATCAGTTATGGTTATGGAGGATACCCATGAAAATCATGTATCCTGAGACCTGCAGGGCCCTCAGTACAGTGCTTTCTGGAAAAGGACCTATTCCAAAGCATGACCTCACCCAAAGGTGCTTTTCAAGACACTAGAGGCTCCAATCATATACACCTTGGGTCAAATTCTGACTCTGAACAGCAGTGAACTGCAGCAGGACGAGGGCAAACAACATAGTTAGGCATATGATATGGAACAACAGGAAGTACAGAGCTTAATTCAGGAACAGAGATGAAAAGAGGTATGGTTACTGGCCCTAGGTCATGGGACTCTCAAAACAGGTTTCGATAACCAGAAGCTATCACTAGTATCTTCGGGTCCCAGGGGTCTGAGAAAATGGAAGTTGGAAGGAAGCCAAACCTTCAAGCAGCTTTGCTGGCATCTAGATGATTTTCAGAGCCCCTTAGATTTGCCCAAAGGGATTCAGTCTCTTCAGGGTGGAGTTAAGGATGAACAGCCATCTGAGCCCTATTATCAACAGCCCCAGGGCAGGCCTGTTCCCTCCCAGATGCTTATATGTCTGACCTGTAGGGCTCAAAGGAACAGATGATCTGAAGGTGAGGGCACGGAGGTGAGGGCACAAACCATTATATAACTGACAGCTCAACGGCTCAGTCAGCTCCCTCCATCTCTGCAACATACCTGGGTCTTATACCAGTCTTCCCTACTCCAAACACCTACAGAGACAAGGCCCCAAGAGGCATGTCTGTGCACTGGTACCTAACCCACTAGAGTCAACAGCTGAAAGCAAAGCTTCAATTTCCTGGGGCAAGAGTGAACTAAACAGAGTCCCTCTCTTTTGACATAGCTCTGGAAAGCAAGGCAGAGCAAGACAAAGCCATAACTCCTCTTGTATAGACAGTGACTCAAAAGAGATCCAAGAAAGAGGCTCAGAAGTTCTAAGTCTGCTTGAATCAAAAAACTAATAATCAATAGGTACATAATCCCCTGTACCAAATGATCTCTCTACTCTAAAGACCCCATTTAAAAAGTATTTTTATTTATTACTTTTATTTTTATATGTATATTACCTGCATCTGTGTTAGTGCACCTGTGTTATGCAATGCCCGTGAAGGTCAGAAAAGGGCGTTGGATCCCCTGGAACTGGAGTTATGGATGACTGTTAGCCGCCATGTCGGTGCTGGGTCCTCTGCAAGGGCAGCCAGTGCTTTTAATGGCTGACCCATCTCTTGAGCCCCTAAAGGCCCCATTTTTTAAAAAACTTCAAAATTTATTTTTATTATATAATATATATGAGTGTTTTGCCTGCCATGCCTGCAGAGGCCAAAAGAGGACATCAGATCCCCTGAAACTGGAGTAAAGGGTAGGTCCTGCTATGTGGGTATTAAGAACTGAACCCAGGACCCAAGTCCTCTTGAAGACCAGTCAGTGTTCTTAACCACTGGCCCACCTCTCCAACCCAAAGGCTCTGTCTCCCAGTAGTCCCAGGTACTGGAACTTGCTATGTAAACCAGGGTGGCCTCCATCTTACAGAGATCTGTCTGCTTCTGCCTCTGACTCCAGAGTGCTGGGATTAAAGGAGCGTGCCACCACACCTGGCCCACCAGCTCTTTCTTAAGAATGCAATAATCTACTTTAGGGCAGAGTGGCTCCACCAGACACCAGGTAGGTCAGCATCTGGGGCACAGAATCAACCACACCTTTCCTTAAGGCCTCCTTGCTTAGATTAGGACTCTAAATCTTGTATTAGAAGAACTACCTCCCAAGGGATGCAAGTGTCACTTGCCCCTCAACTCACCTCAGAATGTTTGGGGCTAGATAGCAGTAAAGTCAGTCTATCCTGAACTAGTTGCTGAATTCAATTATGAAGACATCTGAAATTTATGTGACTTATAGAGACAATGAGGCAATACAGCATACTACTTAAAGCCATACACTCAAGACTTGGGTTCAATCAGCTTTGCCCATTATCTCTGATCTTCAACAGCAACAACAAAAAAATCAGGCCTGGTTCTTTTTGTGGTGCTAGGCAACTACCAAGCCCTCATATGGAATAAAGAATATTTTCTGTGACCCCTTCAGATCACGTTAACATCTGATTTCCTTCAGCAGGATTTAGCTGTCCATTCCAAACATACGTCATTCAAGGGCTTGGCTTCAAAAAGCCCTAGTAACAGGGTTTGTGTATTGGACTGCAGGCTTGGCCATGAACACAGAGTCCCTCATCTTACAGCACCCTCCCTGGTAATGTGTGGGCAGTAGCACCTGGCACATAAATTTGGCTAGCTTCCTGCTTAGGGTAAGGTTTGTGGCTGATAGGATTCATTAGAGAATTACTCTTTCCTAAAAGTGACAAATAAGGGAGATAGGGCCCATTATTGAGCAATCGTTAAAAATAGATATGCCTTTCTAGAACAAGCAACTAGACAAGCTGGCTTTGAATACAGCCTTGTTTTACTATACTTCCATCTTAGCACAAGTACACACCCAAAACCTACCTTGTAACATTTCAATGAAAACTTTTTAGGGCACTTTCACAATCTCATGAGTGTAACAACTTCCATAAAATAAACGTAATTATTTCACTTTGTGGATTAAAAAAAAAAAAATTCAAGGCCCAAAGTGTTGAAATAATCTGCTAATAATATCGCATAGCCAATAAATCACAAAATAAAACTCAATGCCTGTACTGCTACTAGCCGTTTCTCAGGGCTGAAGAGAGCACGCAATGGTTAAGAGTACTCTGCTACTCTTCCAGAGGACCCAATTCAATTCCCAGCAACCAAGTCAGGTGGCTCACAATTACCTCTAAGTCCAGCTTCAGGGGTATCATTGCCCTCTTCTGTGCATACACATACACATATGTATATGAGTGTTTTGTCTACATGTATGTAAGTGCATCTGTGTGTGCAGTGCCAGAAGAGGACACTGGATCCAGTATCTATCATACAACTCAGAACATATCATTAGCTTTTTCATTTCACTCAAAAATAAAAGCCAAAATCTTTCCAATGGCCTACAAAAGGTCTAATTAGTAACTTGACTCCTAGTTTCCTTTTCTTTTCCTGTATATCTTCCTACCTCACTCTCCAATTTTCAGGTCCTTATAATGCCTGTCATTTCTGGGATTCTTATTCTCCAGAAATCTTCAAAATGCACTCCTTCAGCTCCTAGCCTGTGCTCAGAGGGCACTATCTCAGAAAGGCCTACCCTAGTCTTATCTGTCTAAAAGAAGGCCTTACCTACACCACTTAGCCCTTTCTAACAGAAGATGCATGTTCACTGTCTTCTCAATGAAATGTAAAAAATTTGTTGGTTTTGTTCATTATTGTATTATCAGTATGTAAAATGGAACCTAGAAAATCATTTCCAAATAAATGTGCTGAATAAATGGAATTAGCTTCACAAAAGGAAGAGAAACTAAGTTGAATGCCCTTTCTAACAGAAGCCTGATTCTCGTCTGGCAACATACCAAACTTCTAGCATCAGTCACACAGACCTGGGCCCAGGCCCACAATTCTAAGTGCTCACCTAGGACAGGGCAAGATAAGCCAGTCAAATTGGCACCACAAACACAATGATTAGCTGTCAGAGCCACAAAATGAACTGACAAAGTGCTCAGGATACTCTTTCATAAACAAGCCCCTCTTCTCAAGGTCACAGATTTCTCTAGATGAAGTCAATTCTCCTCAGCTACAACTTTGCCCTGTAAAGCAGCACAAATCTTAAGTGTTGATATCCAAATAGGGGACCAGATCTCAATTAACTGCAAAAACCCCAAGATCCTAACCTAAAGTCAGGTTCTTCTTCCAATAACCTTCCTCCTATACTCAGAAACTTGAATTCCAAGAGGTCTTTAGAGGTAGAAAGGCTAAGACGGAAATAGAGAGCTATAGCATGAAATCCAGCTAAAGCACTGGTTGGCCGGCTCTTGCTTCTAACATTACCCAAGCTTGGCTCTCGGTGCTCTAACTCAATGAATGGTAGATACATAGGCATGGCACTCATGTTGTGGAATGGCAGAATGAAGCCCAATGACTCACATAACTTGCTCAGCTCAGTATGAACAAACTCTACCAGAAATGTAAGGGTGACAAAGAGAAAGGACTGAAAACTGACGCAGGTGATGCTAGGCCCTGTGCTAGACAGTTTGTTTCTGTGACAAAACCAATGATGAATCATTTATGATACATATAAAAATACATAGCACATGTGGTAGTCAACTTCTAATATCCTGCTCTTGTTCACACCACAGACTCTGGTTCAGTTCTAAGTATTAGGTACAGAAAATCCAAATACCCCTGGCCATGCTGTTCACTGTCCTTGCTGTTCCCTGTCTTCCCCAATCACTATATATTTACATTCCACACTAACCTGAAATTGGTCTATTCTCACCATGTCCCAGGCTTACCACTGGCATCAGGTCCTTTATGGGAGCTGGTTCCTCTCTCTGGGATACTCCTCACTACCCCAAAGTCCCTTGAGAGGTCAACTTACTTTAATATTTTTCTCCTTCACCATTACTCAACTATGACTGATATTGATGAACATCTCCCTTCCTAATTAAGTAGCAGAATTTACAAGGATGAAATTGTATAACCCCCAGAAAGACTATCTGAAAATTAAAGCCCAGGGATCCTGTTGAATAAGCAAAGGTTTCCATGTAAGAATAGTCATTAACATATTCTAATAGGCTTTAAAATGGAGAGACAATCTGTTATCTAAAGTAGGACAACAGTTAAATTATGGTACATATAACAGGATGTTTACTGGGATGCTCAGATCAGTTGTGGAAACAAGTGGCAAATACTTTCCTTAATTACAGTAAGATCTTAACCATGTAAATAAACTGGATACGTGAACAGGAAGAATATAGTAAAGACAGAGTCCCTTCTCTGAAAACCCTTCCACACATTTTTACAGTGAGCATTTATTACTTAATAACAAAGAAGTTCTTTCAGGAGATTCAGCTGAGTGTAATTTCCTCTCAGAAGACTTTTTGACTCAAATTATCTACCTACCTCCACTCATCAAGACTTGGGGACGATCTTTCTTAACAAGAAGTTATTTCTTGCCAGCACTGTGTTTTCTCCACAACTCCACAGGGCCCAACCCAATACAGGACACAGAGCCAATCCAGGGAGTGTGTACGCACAAGAACAAAAGAGAGCACTCACCTAGTTTTAAAACACCAAGACGTTCAGCCCTGAAGTCTAAGCAGCACATGTGACCTGGTCCATTCTGGTTTCAAGTTCAAAGGCATCTGGCCGGTCCTGTGGGTTAGCAGCTAACATATCTTTCAAGAGCTGCTTGATCCCCTCAGACATGGAAGTCCTACGTTTCTGGGGGATGTGCAACTCCATCTTTGGGTTTTCTAGCAGCGCCTCACCAACAGGGACGATCTCAGTCCCTTGTTTAATGTAGGTCCCCAGGAGCTCCTTCTTGGTCTCAGAGTCAATAAAAGTGATTCTTTCTATCATTGCCCAGATGATAATGCCCAGGGCAAAGATGTCCGCCTTGGCTGTATAGTGTCCCTCCCAGACTTCAGGAGCCATGTAGAAGTCTGAGCCACAAGCTGAGGACAGCCAGTATTTATTCACATTCACATTTTTGCTATCTTGATTGCCCTCTTTGCCTCGAGGTGCCAGCCCAGCACAGACCTTACTCAGTCCAAAGTCTGCCACTTTGAGGATGGGGGTGCCAGACCGCTCTGTGATGAGGATGTTGTCTGGCTTTAGGTCCCTGTGCACGATGTGGTTTTTGTGCAGGAAGGCAATGGCGCTTGTAAGCTGTAGCATGAAGCTTTTGTTGGTGGCTGGGTCTGGTCTCCGGGATAGGACATACTGATTGAGGTCTCCACCTTCACAGTACTCCATGACAAACCAGAGATAGCAGGGCTCCTCAGCATAGCCTAGGATCCTTTCTCCTAAATCAAAGGACAGGAAAGAACTTGAGTGGACATTCATATTACTATATTAAAGTTGGAATAAAGATGGTGACAAATAAATTGTGCCAAGAGGACCTACAAAGCTGGCACCAAGCAAACTCTACACATGCAGGTCCAATTCTACCCACACAGTACAAGTCAATATATGGCGGAGCCATTAGGACTGGTGTCAAGCACCTGGGGTTTGAAATTAAGCACAGGTAGGGAGCCTGAGTTTACTGCTGTCTAGTTGGTTTGGAAGCCATTTTGTTTCTTTATATTGTCCTGAAATGAAGCATGATTCTATCCATACTTCTCAGGGGCTGTTGAGAAGATGAGACTGTAAAGCGTTCAAGAAGGCTGTAAAGTGTATGCTATTTCTGCTATCACCATTTAGTGTTATGGTCCAGGCTGGTGTGGTACTATCAACTCTACCTCAGCCTCCTGAGCACTGGAATCACAGACATAGCTGCCATACCTGGTTTCTATTATTACTACTCCATAAATGTTTTCACTCTTCTTTCCTTACGTGCTTAAGAATCTTTGTTAACACATTAAAAAAAAAAAGGCATTAAAATTTTATTTCAGAACCATACTCCAATCCATCCATATCTTCTGCTAGTCCATCACATGCCTAGCCCAAGCTAGGTATGCATCATGTTCCTGGCTCTATGAAACTTGGTCTCACAGGTATCTATGACAAGCAATTATCACAGGCAGAATAATGGCAACAAGGTGAACTATCAAAAATGAAGAATGAGCAAGACTCAATGACTGTGTGTGTGTGTGTGTGTGTCCCCACAGAGGCCATCACATCCCTTCGATCTGGGGCTACAGTCGGTTGTGAGCTACCCGACATGGGTGCTGAGAATTAAACTCAGGTCCTTTAGAAGAACAGGAAATGCTTTTAACCTCTGAGCCATCTCTCTGGCCCCTGATTTGTTTTTTGAAAGACAACCTTTCCAGTACTAAGATTACAGGTGTGTGCCACCACACTCAGCTCGGAAATCACTGATTTTAATAATCCCACTATTATATACCGGCCAGAGAAAAAAAGTTCTTACATGTTAGGAAAAAAATGAAATTAAGATTAGCAAAAGTGGCTGGCTCCATCTACAGCATCACATTTCTTAGGCTGTGACAGCTAAAGTCTACATTCTAATTTTTACTTTATTTGTATATCATGTGTACAAGGATTCTGCCTGCAGGTATGTAAATGCACCATGTATATGCAATGCCCACAGAGGCAAAAAAGAAAAAGAAAAAAAAAAAAAAAAAAAAAAAAAAAAAAAAAGAAAAAGAAAAAAGGTGTCAGATCCCATGCCTGGTGAACTGCAGCTGGGTCCTCTTAAGCTCTGAGCCATCTCTCCAGCCTGTAAAGCCTACATTCCAGTCAGACCAGAGTCGTCAACATGTACAAAAGCATGTCTTGAACAATGGACAGAACAAGTCCCCTCTGAAGGCTGAGATGCAGGAGGTGGAAGACAGATGAGTGGTTAAGAATTCATTAGAAGGTTCTGAAACCAAAGAGTAGGATGATCAAGGAATGAGGACAGAAAGGGATGGGCAAAAGATTTGAAGGCTTAAATCAGATCTGGGAAACTCATCTCTTGTGACATAATGAAAGAATTCAAAGCATTCTATCCAATTGTCTCTGCTCTTGATAATTACACCTGCTTTTCAGGTGAGACAACTGAGGCTCAAAAGATTAACCTGCTTGTAATCTCACAGCTAATTAGGAGCAGGATCCAGAACTCCTCAACCCCACACTCTACTACTGCCGCATGGTGCTAGCAGCAAGTTCGCATTTGGATCTTTGATGCTTCCTGGTGGCATATGCTCCTTATACATCGCAACCTCTTCAGCTTCAGCTCTGCCGAGTCCTTGGTTTGGGTTATCCAACCACACAAAATGCAAACTCTTTTGGGGGGCACAGATATTGTTCTGGCTTATGTTTTTTTGAGACAGGGTCTCCCTATGGCCCCAGCCGGCCTGGAACTCACTATATAAACCAAGCTGGCCTTGATTTCCCAGAGAGCTACCTGCCTCTGCCTCCCAAGTGCTGGGATTAAAGTTTTGTGCCACTATGCCCGGGCTTTGGTACAGAATTTGTATGGTAACTTAAATATGCTGGAGTAAGAGCTATTAAACAGTATCAAAAGTCTAAAATACGATCAATTCGTTGGGACCTGGAATTCATTCTAAAAGGACTAAAAAGGTCATAAAACCCCTGCTATCAAAAGATACACTAGACACCAAACACCCAAAAGTGGCATTCTCTACAATACAGTAAAAGCGAAGGGTGAGAAACAACTGTCTAAGAATATTAGCAGTGTGCTACTATTTGGTTGGATGCATCAAAGAACCATGTTGTACTCTGACAAAAATTTACGTTTAATATGAAGAGGAAGTATAGATTATAAAATTATATTTAAGAAAAAAAAGATTAGGGAAAACAAACGTGAGTCTTAATTATGACTACCTGTTTTTGATCAGTTAAGCATTGTACATCAAGATATTTTATTTTCAGTATTAGCTCAGTTAATGATCAGTCCTGACAGACTGAAGACCATGCCATGTCCTCTCAAGGAAGACAAGCCTACAGATCAATCTCTCATCCTACTCTCAAAGATTTGAGGCTGAGCCATAGCTCTATGAAGAGTCTAGGTATCAGTCAACATCACAGGGTGTGCCCAAAGTACTTAGATTATTCGAATAGATCTGTTAAAATGGCTGTCAGGCAAGATACAGTGTCCGCTAGTGGTCAAAACTGAACTTACAGACCTAGGAGAAAAGACAAGGGTGTGGAGCCAATCAGGCTTGGCACCAACATTCTCCTCCTGTCCCCACCACTTATACAACTATGACCCAAGAGCCGAAGAATCGGTTTTATTTTCTGTACAGTGGGAGGGGAAACACCTGTCACTACGCTCTTGTAGGCTTCATACTGACAGCTAAAACACGTGTAAACAACTACTGAGTATTAATAATGTTAAAGTCTCTGGACACCACTGGCAGCTATTTAACATGACCACACAGGTCATACAATAGCATGTCAAGAACATAGAAATTCAAGGGTTAAGAGCACTTGTTCTTCCAGAGGACCCAGGTTCGACTCCCAGCACCTACATGGTGGTTCTGGTTCTGTTACCCTCTTCTGGCCCTCTTAGGCACTACACACATACTAGTAAAACATACAGGCCATCAAAACATACACAAATAAAATTTAAAAATAAAAAAAGAACAGAAATTGAGAAAGAACCTGGGTCATTCTGGAGCTCCAACATGCACTATCATCATACTGGACAAGTTACTTGACTTTGAAGGATTTTTTATTTATTTATAATTCTTTTTTTTTTGAGACGGTATCTCAATATGGAGCTCTGGCTAGCCTGGAACCCACAAAAGCTTCCTGTCTTTGCTGAGTGACAGCCCTTGAAGGATCTCAATATATCGCATCTGTGATATCAAGTTACAAAATTACCAATGCAGAAGAGGATTAAATGAGAATATGAATATGGAAATACCATGAAAGATTAGCTATTGCTAGGATATCGAGGGAACACTACCAGGGACCTTGTTAAAACATGGAGCCTGATTGGCATGGTGGTTTATACTTGTAATCCCAACACCAGGGAGGTTAAGACAGAAGGACTGCTATAAGCTCAAAGCCAGCCTAGACTATATAACAAGACCCTATCTCATAAAAACAAAACCAAACTTGGATTCTATCACTAGAGGCCAGAGTAGGAGTTACCAATGGTGGTGGGGCTCAAGTACTTCTCCATGTACAATGACCTTGCCACACAGCTGACTTTTCTCCAGTCTCTACCATCTGAAATTTCGAACCTATCCTTCCTACTCAGAACTCAGTTCACATTCCTGGTGACTGGCCCCCTAGATCTTTCACAGGCTGCAATGAGACCAAATCAGCTCCATAGCCAACTTTTCCATTAGATGTGAGCACAAATGGAAATAAAATCAAGCATCAGGGTTCCCCACCACAGCTCACTATATGAGTACAGTTTACTAACAGGTGAATAGGCAAAGGTAAGATCTATGACCTTGCCAGGTAAGGTGGCCCACTCCTTTAGTCCTGGCAATCAGCAGGCACAGGCATGGGCAGGCAGATCTCTTAAGTTCCAGGGTAGTGGGGGAGGGAGGAAGGGGGAGAGGGAGGGAAACTATAATGATCTTTATTTTATCCTTGATACTCATAACTAAAAATCTTGGGACTAGGTGATTAAGATCAGATATACGTCATTTGGCCACAACTTCCACCTGAGAGAAGGTGCCACAAGTCTTCAATATCTCCTATACAAACTGCCCCTAAATCAGCTTCCTAAGTGGCTTTAGGATGATGTCCACCCCTGTCTTCAGATCAGTTAGCTCACTGTATGCTCTTCACCACCACTTCTGCTTCTCCACTGCCTCCAGTTGTGTGGTAAGCAGACAGATCCTATACCTGGTAACACTGGGGAATGTGAAATATATAAATTTAAAGACAACTTAATAAAAATTTGAGTCACTCAGGAGGATTCCTAGCCCTAAGGTAGCACTGAAGACCAAATTCAAGGTGAACCGATATTCTACTAGGAAATTAAGCTCTCCCTGAGAGTTTATACTATAAAAAGCCTTACCCAATGTAACCCCAATTAACCAACGCTCTCAATTAGACTGGTGGTTTCTATCTCCTGGGGCTGGTACCTAAAATCCCTATACAGAAGAAAAGCACTCACTCAGTAGCTAGAGAAAAGTTTACATAGTTGTCCCAAGAATGTCCCAACTCATTGAAAAGCAGATCAGGGAGCAGGTGCAGTACCCTTGGCTGCAGAGACATGGATGGTACCAACAGAAAGCAGCGTTATGGGCAGTTATTAAACATAATTCAACACTAACAGCAGCCATTCGATTCTTAAATAAAGTACACTCATTTTACAACCAAGAAAAAAGAACTCTAAACTTTGGCCACTAACCCAGGCACACCCCTAGTGGTAAGACCTGCAGGAAAGCCTGCACTTGGAAGCCTGGTTGGGCCACTTGCTTAGCTGTCTTACATCAGGCAACCTCACTGCCTTAGTTGTCTCACCTGCAAAAGATAATCATAGTGTTGACTTCAAGAAAGGGTTCTGAGGGCTGTGTGAGTTAATAGGTATAAAGCCTTAGAGTAGCATCTGGCAGATTATCAGCAAGATTTTGCCTGCTTCTGAGACAGGATCTCAGTAGCCCAAGCTGGCATGGGGATTCACTCTATAGCTCTGGCTGATCTTCAACTTAAAGCAATCCTCCTGTCTTGCCATCCAACTGTTGAGATTAAAGCATAATCCAGTAAATTAAGTTAAGCTTAATCCAGTAAGTTTTAGTTGTTACTAACAAAAGTAAAATTGAAACTAAAGCCTCTGGACCCCAAGTCCAGTGTTCTACGGTATCCTGTTAACTTTGAGGGCCCGCAATGCCACTTTTATCAATGTCAAGATAGTCAAAGATCACTCATCTCTATCTACTGGGGGCTCAATTCCAAGGCCCAAATCAAAGTACAGAATTCAAAGTTGATTTCCAGAAACCTGAGCAACAGATGACTGCCCTGTTTGGGGCCCCTTACGTTTCCTTAGGCACTAAGTAGCTAGGAGGAATTTGCAATCGCCAGATTCAGGCTCCCTTACACTAGATCGTGTGTGAGCAACTTTTGTTCCTGTTTCCCCAGGCCTCTAAAATAAGAATCCATTTATCAGAATGTCCTCACTTGTGACCTCATAGTATGGCTGATCACTTAGATGGGCACGTCTTACAGAAGAAAATCTGCAAAGGCTCATATATAGTGACCTGGCTCATAAGAGGAAGGACTATTTCCCAAAAGCCTAGCTTCCAACCAACATAGAGCTACCAAAAGTATAAACATCAAACCACTGGTAAGAGAGAGATTATCAAATTAGGAATAAGCTAGGCTCCCAGCTTGTCTGTGTTTGAAAATGAGTTAGGCTTGCTTGCTGTCTTCTAAGTGGCAGTGATCTTAAGCTTTGTTTAAGGACAGGATTTTTTAGGAATGGAAAACAAGGTGATAAAAAACTACTGATGTCTTAACTCCTCTTTTCATGTGAAAAGCACTTCAGAGTTGAAGACATGGACAACCAACCCATCAAACAAATTTACAGGACTTAATCTGGTTTTTTAAAGCCCTAGATGGGGTTTAGATTGTGACATTAATTCATTCTGGACAAGTCCTGTCCCCTTTTCTGGGCTTCTGTTCCTTCTTTGTGAAACAGAAGCTGAGAGCAAGGACTGTAACTCAGTGGGAGTGGGTAGAGTGTATAGTATGCACAGGCCCTGGGTTTAATCCACAACAGCACATAAACTAGGTTTACTGGTGCACATCTGTAATCCCAGGACTCCAGGTAGAGGATCCAAAGTTCAAGGTCATCTTTGAAAACACAAGTTTGTGGCTAGCCTGGGATATGTGAGACTGTCTCAAAAAAATAAAGGCCTTGCTTTGACAGAAGACATCTAAGACCTATCTGAATACAATTTGAATATAAGGTACTTATGGGTAGGAATTGTTTGGTCTACGCTTGGAAAAAAATATGATGTGCAGAAGTTAATGAAAGTGGGATATAAACATGATTTTTCTTTTTCTTTTGTTATTATTTATACATCAAATAATTTGTGAAGACTATGAAAATGGCTTCTGTGTGTCCAACAAGGAACTGAGATGAAAGGAGGAAAATGACTTTCTATTGGTCCAATAGGAAATGGGTTTCTCTTTGCCATTTCTTTGCCACTCATGACTGGGCACCCTCCTTTCAAAAGTTCCCTGTACCTGCTAGTCTCTTAATTATGTACAACACTCTCTACAAAGTTCTGATTAATGAGCTAACCTGTCATTCATTCAATGACCCTGATCACTACTTATACCTTCTATAGTTTTCAAACTTTTCAAATATGCATAAAACCTATGCAAGTTTTTTTTTGGGGGGGGGTGTTTAATTTTTTTTTTTGTTGGTTTTTTTTTGTTACTTTTATCTCTTCAAATACTTCAGGGAGAGACTTGGTAAAAAAAAAATGTGCATGAAAGATACCAAAGTTGACAAATTATTTTGGTCTATTTCAAAATCATTTTACAATGACAGGGTAAAGGACAGCTGCAAAAAACTTTTCAGTTTAAGCTGCTCCTGGATGTCTCTAGAATTCCTTCAGCTCTGACATGACTAGACAGCAACAGCATGCTCCAAGACTCAGAGCCAGAGACAGATCAAGCACAGATGATGTCTTGGAAACTGAAACCAATGTTAGCAAAAACTGATTACTTATGTACTATACTTCCTAAACTGACATATGACATGTGGTGGTGCACACCTTTAGTCCCAGCACTCAGCAGGCCAGAAACAGGTTATTTCTGTGAGATCGAGGCCAGCCTGGACTCCATAGCAAGTTCCAGGCCAACTGGGGCTACAGGGAGACCTTGTCTCAAAAAGGCGCGCACATGCGTGTGTGTGGGTACACACACATACACACATACATACACACACACACACACACACACACACACAGAAGAAAAAAAAATAAGGACTCCAAACTGAAAAGGCCCAAAGGAAAATATTTCATTTCCCTAGTTTTAGATTTTAGTTCACAAAGAGGATGAACAATTAGTGTTGCTGTCAACCTCATATTCTGAACAAACAGGAAATAAGATGTGCTCAGAGTTTGGGAAATGTCAATTAAGAATTGAACTTCTAGGAGGATGAAGATGGAAGAAATTCAGAATGGTGTCTGAACTTAATGAGGCAGTGAATTCTTTATCCATAGTTTTACTGACATTCCCAGCACGAACAGCAACCTTATGACACAGATACCCTAATCTTAGGATAAAGGCATGAGCCCATGTTATGAACAAGCCAGGACTGAATGTAAGCCCAAAGGCCATGGTGTTTACTTGCTATGCTGCCACTGTTTACTGAAGAATTCTTAAAAATCTGTGAATACAGTTTAATAGTATTAGTACATTGGGAGAGTCAGCAAGGGCTGTAAACTGAAGTCAAAGTTTCAAGACTGGTGGGATCAATGAACTGAGGTTAGAAGGTACTGTTTGGCAATAACAAATTCACAACAGTCCAAGTCAGTCTCAAAATATGAAATAACCACTGAGAAGTCAGAGAATAGAGGATTAAGAAATTAAGTGATGAGAATACATGGAAAGTAAAAGATTCTCCCTGAGGAGTCTTAGGAAAAGCATCCTGGAGGGATGAAGGCCTTTTCTGAATGGACAGGTAGGGATGGGGATAAAGGAATTAGTGTACTTTTAAAAAGAGGCCCTTAGTGATTCAGATCACACCATCCAATCCATTTTGAAACTGACTTTAAAACCCCTACAAGGGCGTCTCTTGGGATTTTACAGTAAAATCTGACAAAAGCTCCAAAAAGATTTTAGCAAACCACACTATCTACTCCTATACCTACCTTGTAAGTTCAACTTTAGATAGGGAAAGCAGCATTACCTAGGTGAAAAGATGCAGGTCTTGAGTTAAGACCAATCTGGGTTCATATCACTTAAGCTTCAAGTATGTAAGAGACTTTGAAGTCAGGAGTCCCTCTTTCCCTTCAAGGTGATTTTAACCTTAATCAAGATGTATTTGCTCCACTTTAAGCCTTAGTGTCTCTATTTATAGAATGGAGACAGAATTTACTTTTACAATTATCCAAAAGTGCTTGAGTGCTCAGAATCTGCTGGGATTCAGACTAGTTATTTTTCCCTTAGACTTTTCTACCCCACAGCTCCTTCTCCTCTAGCAGATCCTTGACTACTTGTAGTTTATGCAGAAATGCAAGCCCTTTGGCCTCAAAGAACCCCATTTTCTTTTTAAGCAAAACCACTTCCCAGTCTTAGAGGTTATGAAAATGATTATGATTGTAAAAGGCAGGAAAAGAGGTAACATGTTTTAGGTGAAAGCTCTTGGGTTAGTAATCTGCATACCTCAAAGGACTAAGCCAGAAAATGAACTAAATGCTTGGATGCGATAACGGAAGGGAGGAAGGCTCAGAGAAAATTTCAAACTTGGATGTGAGAGTTTTGGGGTGGAACTGGAAGGTTATCAGGAAGCTAGGAACCAGGAAGGGAGAGTGTGGGCGGGTCAGATAGCTTCTTTTTGTTTTGAAGAGGAAAAAGAAGAGCCCCTCAAGGGTGGGTGGGCTCTGCAGTTCTGCCAACAACTCACCCCCACTGGGTTTTTTAACTGTGGCCTTGTAATCAGGGCTCATGGTTACTATTTACTAAAATAATGGTTAGCACTTAAGATAACTTTTGTTATGAAATATCAGCTAACATTTGTGGCACAGACTGATTTTGCATTCAAAGGGCCCATAAAGCCTAGGCTAGATGGGGAGTCTTGGCCCCAGGGTGATGGTGACAGACCGGGTTTAGCTTAGCGATCCAGAGAGACAAGCCAAGTAGTTCTGAGGGCAGAGGGTCCAGGCTTTCTGAGGGAAGGACCGCCCAAGGTGTTCTTACCTTTGAGGGAGGTCTCCACCAGGCGCAGGTACAGCTGTGAGTTCTTGTTGCCATGACTCATACGCTGGGCTAGCCCGTTGCGCTGCAGAACGCACTCCTCAAACTGCACAATATTCTGGTGGCGCCGCTTGAGGCTGGTCAGGGCCCAGAATTCAGCCAGGGCCAACTCCACGTTCTCGGGCGCGTCGCAGCGGATCTTCTTGACCGCCACCCTAGCCCCACTGCGCCCAGCCACTGCCTCATAAACCACGCCGTAGCTGCCGCGCCCGATCTCGGCCACCAAGCTGTAGCGGGGCCGCGAAGGGCCTCCGCCTCCGCCCTCTGGCCGCCGCCGAGCCAGGAAGGCCTCGTCCGGGGCCTCGGTCGCCGTTGGATTCATGGCCTGGGCCACCGGCCTCAGCTTCGCGCAGGGCACCCGCAGCAATGGGCTTCGCCTTTTCCGTTCCGGGCTTTGTGTACCTCTACGGGCGCCGTCCTCCTTTCCCGTTTCCATGGCTGCAGGCGGCTGGGGGAGCAGCAACGGTACCGCCAGAGCCCCCCCTGCCTCATCCCTCCGCCTGGCCCCGGGATGCTGAGGAGCTGTACCCTGGATTGAGATCTGAGGGCGAAAAATATCGGTTAAACAACACCAGGCCAAGAAGGGCAAACCTGGAGCACTGGGCGCGGAGAGTCCCACCTTCGCCAGCCGCGGCCCCTTTAAGAAGGAGCCACGGGCAGGGGTTGAACGGGGGAGGGGAGAGGAAAGCGGGAAAGGCGGAACCACTGAGAAGTGGTACAGAGGGAGGACCGGAAAGTGAAGTACAAACCGTCCTCCTTGTCCATTGATCTATCGGTCTACAATAAGAAAAACAAGAAGCAGAGGCCTTGACGACCTATGACGATCGCCTCGAGGAGCGATTGGGCCTGCTTCACCTTTTCCGGGCGCTGAGCCCCTTCCCCACGCCCCCTCCGGCGTCCTACCCAGATTCTCCGGGTGTAAACAGTCTTTTGAATTAAATCCTACGGAGCCCGGCGGACCGACCCAAGTCCCCGGGCGCAGCGGGTGGAGAAGACTGGCTGAAAGTCTGGTCTCTCAGGACTTCTAGCCGAGGCCCCGCTGGCCCTCCCCCGGCATCGCGGAGCGCGGGGGCTCCGGCTTCGGCCTTTCCTCCGCGGCTTGCCCTTACCTGGCCAGCGCTGTGCCACTTCCGGGCGGCTCGGTTCCCCCCTGGAGCCCGCGCCCAAGAACGGTCGGTTCCGGGTCCGGGTTGTCCGCCCAGCGGTGGCGGCGGAGGACGCAAGGCGCAGGTCCCGGGCCGGCGTACTGCAGATTCTGGCGCTGCTCGGGTGGTGACAGCGGCGCTCGCGGGGGAGGCTAGTGCTTCCAGGTTCCCTCGGTCCTCCTCGTGTTCGCGCCAGCTGAGCCCTTTACGTAACCTCTTTATGTAAGCAGCACCTCCCGCCCCTGCTCGGGTCAGCGGAGATTCTTGGTGGCCCATCCCCCGGGAGGCCAGCCGATTGCTGCGCCGCCGCCTATGTGCAGAAGTCGACGGAGCTCTAGCGACTGGGCGCATCCGGGACCAATCACGGGCCAGAACACCCAGCCCACAAAAAAATACGCGCCAAAATCCCGCGATTCGCTCAGCCTGAGTATCAGAAGCCCTTTTCCTTTACAAACGCGAGAGCTACCCTACCATCCGCACCTAATACTGATTGGGTGATGGGATTAGTCGGATTGATTGATTCACAGCTCAAACCTGAGTTAGAATACTATTCCTCAGGCCTACTAATTAGCTCAGTGACCTTGGGCAAACCATCATTGCTTCACCTTCTCTGCCAGACAGAACTGTCCTCACTGACCTGGGAAGGTTGATAGAACCAAATGAAATACGGTGACTGGTCAGTGGAGTGCCCAATATAAACTACTTTTGGCATGGATTTTGGAAGGTCGACCCCCCGCCACACACACACCCCACCGGGTTAGGGGAAAGGTGGAGGGGGCACAATGCTTATGTAGTTTGTAGATGACCTTGAATTTCTTATTCTCCTGCTTCCACCTCCAGAGTCCTGAGCTTAAAGTCATGTACCACCACACTAGGTTTACAAAGTGCTAGGAATTAAACCCAGGATTTTGTACATGTACTAAGCTACATCCCCAACCCATAGGCATGGATTTTTTTTTTTTTTTTGGTCTTTTGTGCAACAGGGTCTCCCTGTAGTTCCAGCTGTCCTGTAATTCACTATGTAGACCAGGCTGACCTCGAACTCACAGAGATCCGCCTGCCTCTGCCTCCCAAGTGCTGGGATTAAAGGCCTGCGCCACCACGCCCGGCAGGCATGGATTTTTATTTGGTTTTGTCCTTGTTTGATTTTTGTTTGTTTGTTGAGACAGAGTCTCCCTTCAAGGCATGTGCTGCCACGCCCTGGCGGCAATGTTTTTGTGGGTGTGTGTTGACAAGATCTCATTATTTAGTGCTGGCCTGTAACTCTTCATGTAGATCAGGCAAGCCTGGTACTCAAAAGAGATCCACCTGCTTCTGCCTTGTGAATGCTGGGATTAAAGGCTTGCACCGCCATGCCCAAAGGGTTTTGCTTTTTTGTGTTTGGCTTTTTGGTGGATTTTTAAACATTTTGTTGTCTGCTTTGTACCCCAATGCCTGATAGATGCCCAGTATTTGTTATCTATATCTCCAAATATTGAAGGACATAATGTGCTGTGCACTACTTTAAGTCTGTAGAAAGAGCAGTGGACATGATGATAATCTTTGCGGTTTTGTTGTTGTTGTTGTTTGCCACTGGAGGCATTCAACCTTGCATCTTTTCATAGAGGTTACACAGTTAAAGCACTTAAAACAAGAGTAGGGTTTTCTGTAATGTTAGACATTGTAGTCAAACAAGTGTTTAGGATAGTCTTTGCCAGTGATTAAGTGTGATGGAGAAAAGGAACAAACTAGAATTCCTGGAATTTGGGGACAGACCACTTCTGACAGTATGGGAACTGAAAACTTTTATAACCTTTACATATGTAAAGTGTCAAATGTCCACACAAGTGTAAGAATAGTGCAGAAACATATTTTTCAGCCAGAATTACATTGTTTTCTGTACTTTGTATAGACATATACATATATATTGCATGTATGTATTTACCCTTTTACAAATCATTTTACAGTTTCAGACATACTCCTTTGTCCTTTTGTATGTATTTTCCAAGGACAAAGATAGCCTCTTGCAACAGTCTCAACATAGTGATCAAAATCAGGAATTTAATGATAGCATGCTTTTGTTTTTACATGCTTTTTGTTTAACATGCAGTATTTACAATTTGCCAATTGTCCTTTCTTCTTCTGGTCCAGTTTGAAACCAGTTACCAGTAACTATCTTAACAGCTTCCTTCAAATTTTTAAAGGTTTCATCTCCAAACATAATTAATGACATTTTGGGGGCTTAATTTTAACATGTAAATTTGAGGTACGAACATAATTCAGTTGATAGTAATCTCTTTGGAACATGACCTGAAACTTGAATGTCAGAAGACTGGCCATGCCAAAACTAGGAATGTCATTCTAGAGAGAGGGAACAGCAAGTACAAGAGTAATGCCATAGGAACAAGACTGATGCTAAACTTTAGCCAACTTTGGGGCCTGAAAATGTAAAATAGCACAACCAGTGTTATGTAAAAAGCAGTCTGAGACCTGCAAGATGGCTCAGCAAGTAAGGGCACTTGCCAGATAAGCCCGAGTTCAATCCCCTAACCCACAAAAAGGTGGAAGAGAGAACTGACTCTACAACTTGTCCTCTAACTTCTGCACTCATGCCCACACACACATATCATACAGAGATTGGGTGTGAAACTGAGAATTTTCAATCTAAAGCTATAAAAAATGGGGGGAATACTACATACTCTGATTCTGTTAATATAAAGTCTAGCCACCAGGCTTTGGTGGCAGAAACGTCAGTGGTTGTCTTTTAGGTAGGAACTGACTGCCAGGAATTTTCTGGGTGATGGAATTTTATTGTGTTTGAATTATACCACAATGAAGTTCAATTAAAAGTTGAAAAAGCTGGGTGTGGTGGCACATGCCTTTGATCCCAGCACTTGGGAGGCAGAGGCAGGCGGATCTCTGTGAGTTCAAGGCCAACCTGGTCTACATAGTGAGTTCCAGGCCAGCTGGGGCTGCAGGGATACACTGTCTCAAAAAAGACAGAAAAGGATGTTTCTCTCCTTTGAATCACAAAGAAACTGCTTCAAGGAAGAAATTATAAGAGAGCCTGTGTTACTGACAAAAGTTGAAAAAATCCAAACCCTATAGCCATGAAGACTCTTGCTACACAGGAATGAAATATCTGGTATTGAACTCGAGCTTGAGTGCCAATGAGCTTTCCTGATTAAATCCAGATTGCTGGGCCCACCACAAATCCACTTATTCAGTAATTCTGAGATAGGATGTGATAGGATGTGATACCAGTCATAGTGGTAGGCACCTGTAATTCAAGAGTTTAGGAAGCATGGCAAGAGGATTGTAAGTTCAAGAGCACCCTGTTTGAAGAAAAAAAGAAAGGTATTGGGGCAGAATGACATAAGTTAAGGAACTATAACTACAGAATTAAAGTTACAGGCTGGAGAGATGGCTCAGTGATTAAGAGCAATGGCTACTCTTGCAATAGACCCAGGTTCAACTCCCAGCACCCACATGGCAGCTAACAACTGTAACTCCAGTTCTAGGGGATCCAACACCCTCTTCTGTCCTCTGAGAGCACTGCACAACATGGGTACATTTACATGTTATGTAGGCATAACACCCATACACAGAAAATAAAAATTAAAAATAATTAAAACCTACCTCTAGATTAGGATTAACAGTAAAGATTTTTATTATAAGCTTTCTAGTAGAATCTCAATTATAGTGGCATCTAACTCTTAATTATGTATATTTCTAGTATTAAAATAGATACAGAAAATAAAAGTATAGGGGCTGGAGAGATGGCTCAGCAGATAAGAGCACTTGCTACACTTTCAGAGGATCCAAGTTCAGTTTCCCAGCAACAATGCCAAGGAGCTCACAACTGCCTATAACTTCAGCTCCAGGGAATCCATCCTACACCGTCTTCTGGTCTCCAAGTGCACTTATATACAAATGGCATACACAGACACAGACACAAAAAATAAAGGTCTGTACAGGCCTTAACTACCAATGATGCAGGCTGCCCACTTGGTGGTGCTGTTCAGCTTCTAGACTGGAGGTACACCTGGGTTACAGACTTGCATCTGGGGCCTGCCAGGCATACCTTCATCACATGCTGGGTTAGAGACATAGTCCCCAATAAGACTCCACAGAGAAAGCTGCTTGTCCCTTAAATGAGTGACCCAAAATTTACTTGATGATTCTAATCTTAGTGTTCTGAAAAGCCTGAGAAATGCCAACATATTGTCCTCTCTCATTTGGGAGTGGCATATCGGAATATTTGTTGCAGAATATTGGTTGCTAAGTTCTTAGGAGTTGTTTATGATTTGGGTGACAATAAAGAGCTATAATGCAAAACTAGCAGAGTAAAGTCCTTAATTCTGGGACTACTTGGACACTTGAGGAAAATTAATTGAAATAAACTAGTGGAGAGTAGTCAAAATGTGCACAGTCATAAGGCAACACAGCAAATGTTTTACCCACACGTAAGTGCACGATGTGTGTGCCTGGTGCTTCAGAGGCCAGAAGACTGTGTGGAATCCCCTGGAACTGGAGTTAAGGATAGTTGTTAGCCACCATATGGGTGCTGGAAACTGAACCTGGGTTCTCTGCAAGAGCAATCAGTGCTTTTAACCTCTGAGCCATCTCTCCAGCCTGCCATATAGCCTTTTGACTGGAGTTCAGATCCCAGCACCCAAATCAGGCGACTCACAACTGCCCATAACTCCAATTCAGGGGATCCAACACCCTCTTGTGGCTTCTGCAGGCACCTGAATGGCACACACAGATATAAAAATAAATCCTTTTTTTAAAAAAACTGTATTTTATTTATTATTTTATGTGTATGAGTATATTGCCTGTATATAGGTAGGTGCACCCATGTCATGCAATACCTGCAGAGGTCAGAAGAGGGCACTGGATCCTCTGAAACTGGAGTTACAGATGATTGTTAGCCACCATGTGGGTGCTGGGAATTGAACCAAGGTCCTCTTTAAAAGCAGGCAGTGCTCTTAACCACTGAGCCATCTCTCCAGCCCCAAAATAAGTCCTTTTAAAGACAATTTGACTTTTTTTTTTTTTGAGGCAGGGCCTCTGTCTATAGCTACAGTTGGCCTGAAACTCACTATGTAGACTAGCTTGTCTTCTATCTCACAGAGATCCATTTGCCTCTGCCTCTTCAGTGCTGGGATTAAAGGCATGCACCACCACACTTGGCAATTTAAAATTTAAAACAACTTTTATGGGTATAAGTGTACCACATTCATGCAATGCCTGCAGAGGCCAGAAGAGGGCATTGGATCTCCTGGAACTGGAGTTACAGGTAGTTGTTAGTGGTCATGTGGGTGCTGGGAACTGAACCTGGCTCCTTTGCAAGAGTGGCCAGTGCACTTAAGCACTGAGCCATCTCCATCCCCAAGTTTACAATTTTTAAATAAAGTATTTTAAAATTTATATGCTTTGACCCAGCAATTCCATTTCTAGAAATTTATCTTATGGAAATACCCTTGTACTCCTTGCATTCACACACCATACACAAACGCAATTAAAAGGAAAAAAAGTGGGGAGGGGGCAATGAGATGACTCAACAGGGAAAAGCACTTGCCACTCAAGCCTGACAACCCGAGTTTGATCCCCAGAACCCACTGTGGAAAGAGAATGGGCTCTTGAGTGTCCACATTGCACAAACACATACACAATAAAGAAAAAACTTTAGAAAATACCCAGATGTAGGAAGATAAATGTACAGCAGGGTTTTTATTGTAGTTATCTGTAGTAATAAAAATATTAGAAACACCTGTGCCAACAGCAGGGAGTTGGTTATGTAGAGCTATACATTAGAATGCAATATAACCAATTCCAGAAGGAGCTATTCTGTGGGTACCACTACAGAACAAACATTCAGAATATTTTGTTACATAGAAAAGCAAATGGACCTCATTTTATTTAAATATGCATATGTAATTGCTAACCCTCACTGAGTTATATCTGTATTTAGGCCATCCTAAGTGTTCATGCTAGGAGCTGAATATAGGCTCTCACACTTCCTGAGAATACTTTCTACTATTGATCCAGCAGAAATAAAAGCTAGTTCATTATCCCAGTAAAACTGAGGGTAGGTTTTATATCTCAATTTTAAATAGAAATTTGGGGCACAAAGAGGTTAAGTGACTTTTTTAAGGCTGCACCACTGGGGAATTCAAACTCAGACATGTGATTCCAAAGCTCCTGACCCTGATTGGTTACATGGTACATTCACCTTTTTGATACAAGCTGATTTTTGCCTACGTGAAGGAAATATTTGGTGAAATAATGCTCTAGAAGCTGAGAATTCTTTCCAGGTGACTCCTTCATATTCAACATAATGTGATATGATTTGAACTTTGTATGTATGTATTTAGGGTACTAATTTTAAAATAATTTCTTTAGTAAAATTCGGGTTCCTTATTACTCATTCGTTCAATGAATTCTTACTAAGCTCCTATTGTTTGCTGGATTGGGGACTAAGATACATGGAACCCTGTTCCTGTTGTGGAGGAACTCATGGTTTCCGTGAGGACGTAAATAAATACCCATTCAATGGTCTTTTGTAACTTCATCATACTGTGGTTTTCCAAATTAGATTTTGGTTTGCCAGTGAGAAATATGTCTGTGCCACAGGGCATCAACACTTAGCAGTATGTTTTAACTAACAGAACAAGTATCTGTGTTGGGCCCAAACATTATGGACTTTCTTTCTCTATAGAAATTATTAATGATTTACAGTACTAGGTGTTAGGACTTCTCTGTGAGTTCTGGAATGAAAGTTCAGGATTCCTGCTGGAGAAAGCTCACTGCATGGTAGAGCTTTCATAAATAGCTGAAAATTTCCTTTGGTATAATGTCAGGGTTTTAAAGGATAACTGGTTGACAATAAGTATTTCTAAACAGCAGGTAGAGAAGATTTTGAATGTTCTCAATACAAGGAAATGAAAACTATCCAAGATGACATATCTGGATTGCTCTTATCTAATCACCACACAGCACATCTATGCATGAAATGTCATCCTGTACCCCATACACACTCAAATATTATGTGTCAATTAAAAATTATTTATGCTAGGGATTGAATCTAGGGTCTCATTTGCTAAGAAGACATTCTACTATTAACTTACATACCGAACAGAAATAAAATATTATTTGAAAACACTTTCTAAAAAGAAAAGAAAGTTTTCTTTAGGTGAATATAACTAGCTTTTGGGGGTGGGTTGAGACAGGGTCTCCCAGTAGCCTCAGCTGACCTGAAATTTGCTATGTAGACCAGGTTGGCCTCAATCTCACAGAGGTCCACTTCTGCCTCTGCCTCTTGAGTTCTGGAATTAAAGGTATGCACCCCATACTCAATAACTGACTTTTAAGAAGCATTTGCTAAGTATAATTCCAAACACTTGTTACATTATACTAATTTATCAAATGATTAATGAGCTACTAATATGTCTATTTAACAGATGAGGAAACTGAAGTACAGATAAATTTGGCAGTTTGTCTTAGGTAATACACTTAGAGTTGAAAGCCATGGGAATGCCTCAGAGAGCACAGCTAAAAAGTCGAGTTTGTGGCAGACCAGCATCAGAATAGTCCTAATAGCTGTCACAACTCAAAGTGCTTTCACATGCTAGACATGTCTAGGTGCTGGGTGGTCCCAAACACTTTTTTTATTGTTGTTGTTTTTTTGTAATTATAGAAGGAAGTTTATTTGAACTTATGGTTCCAAAAGGGCAATAGTCCATCACAGCAGGGAAGCATGGTGGCAGAGGTGGCTGGAGACGGAGCAGAAGCTAAGCTCTACATCTTCAAGCAGACACAGGAAACGAGAGCAACTGGAGATCTGGCAAGGCTTAAGAACTCTCTGAGTGCACCCCCAGTGATGTGCTTCCTCCAGGATAGCCATACCTTCTAAGACTCCCCAAAACAGCACCATCAACTGTGGACAAAATGTCCAAATACTTGGAGCGTATGGGGGACATTTTCATTCAAACCACCACATTCCACCCCCTGGCCCTCATAGGCTCATGACCATATAAAATGCAAAATGCATTTAGTCCAATCTTACAAGTCCCCATAGTCTTTACCAGTTTCTACTGCTCAAGATTCCACAGTCCAAAGTCTCTTCTGAGACTTGGGGAAATCTCTTAAGTATATAATCAAAAGACAAATTACATACTCTCAACATACAGTGCAACTGAATGCACGTTCCCAGTCCAAAAGAGAAGAATAGAGTCACAGTGAGGACATACCGGACCAAAACAAGACCGAAAATGAGCAGGACAAACAGCAAATCCTGTAACTCCACCTCCAACTTCCAAAGGGCTTAGATGGCTCAGCCTCTCCAGCTTTGCTGCATGCAGCATACATCTCTCTCTCTTAGGCTGGTACCACTCCCTGCATGCAGGTCTTCTTGGCAGATGCCTCACAGCTCTGACATCATGAACGTCTTTTGGGAGGTCTCCATTGCCAACCAGGCTTCACCTTCATGCAATGACCTATCAAGACTTTCTTTATGCAGGGGACTCCCTGCTGCACGGTGCCTGGTCTTGGAGGCTCTGAAACCGAGGAGGAAGAACTGATGACCCCTTCACTCTTGCAGCTTTCATGCCTCTAAAGCCAGCACTAGGTGAAGGACACTGCTAAGTTTGACTACAAGTTTAGAATGGACTGCAGCCTGCTTTATCCTTTTTAGAAGCTTTCCTCTTCTGTGGCCCCTGCAGCATTTTCCTTTCACAAGTTGGAGGCTTAGCTGGGTGAGCTCTTGCCCTGGAGGCACCATCTCCCTTGTTTAAGTGCAAATCTCTAGGCCCCTCCTCAATCACTTTAATCTCCTTATCAAATGGATCCTCTTCAGCACAAGCCAGGGCTCCAACATTTATCTTCCTAGTACTCCTTTTCAGTCCAAACTGTAAGTTATGTATTTCTATCTCATTTGCTCTTTTTCACTGTAGATTTGCATAGTGTTCACCATTAATAGCCACACCACCATTTCTATGTTAGGCTGTCTTGAAATTTCTTCCAACAGAGAAATTAGTCCATGGCTTTTCAACTTAGCCTCAGGCAAGCTTTTGGGCTGTGGGCAGATTCCAAACAGACTCTTTGCCAAAATATTCCAATTGCTGCTTAAGTCCTTATTTCCCCCTGGAACTGCATTGTTCTCAGCACTACTTTCTTCCAGGCACCTATTAGAATGGCCTGTTAAGCTCTGCCTACAGCAATCAACTGCTTTTCTAACCCAAACTTCCAAAGTCTTCCAAATTCCTCCAAAACCCCTCATGGTCAGGTTCTTCACAGTCAACATCCCACTTTCTGGTACCAATTACTCTATTAGTCATTTTTCTGTTGCTGTGATAGAAACACTGACCAAAGCTACTTATAGAAGGAAGCATTTGAGCTTACAATTCCAAAGGGGCATTAGTCCATCACGGTGGGGAAGCATGGTGGCTGAGGTGGATGGAGGTGGAGCAAAAGCTAAGTTCTGCATCTTCAGGCAGACACAGGAAACAGGAGAGTACACTTTTTTTTTTTTTTTAAATCTTAACTGATTCATGGTTAAATAGGGATAGTGCTCACCAGTTAAACAGGTAAACAGGTAGGCTTGCCATGTTTAACACATGAGATTAACATGCAGTATATAAGGCAGAATGTTAGCATACCCCCAAATTCACAATTCATATATGTATATATATGAATATATATACATAAATATATATGAATATATATATATATATATACTGGAAATGATAATCTAGTGACAAATTACACATACAGTATATATATAGTATATATCTCTCTATATATAATGTACTTATTATATATGGAGTATCAAGTAGAATGTATAAATTTTTAAGGCTGTAAGATACTTAAATGTTTATGTGTAATATTATTGTAATATTTCATATTATTTAATTTAAAGGTTATTTAGAAATATTAGAGTTTTTCCACTCTCCCATTCAACAAAACAATTTCCTTCCATCCCCCCGAGCACATGGGCTCTCAATGCCTTATTATCCCTGGAGATGGTTTCTGCATCACTTAGGTCACCATTTAGGTCATCCTGTCTACACTGTGATCCAGAACCCTTTAAGCATTCAGATGCTGTTGCTGCTAAAATACTTTGTCCTAGCTTCCTTAACCTGAGAACAGATGCTTTTCCATTTCTCCTATATTTATATTCATGACCACAACATCCTAATATTCAATGTATTGCTCCCCCCTTAATATATTTATTTTTAATGCCTTCTTTCATAAAACTTGCAAAAGACTTGCACAAGACTTAGAGGTGGGCATAGGGTAATAAGTTAGTAAAGTGCCAAGCATGACTGTTGTGAAAATTTTCTCTCTGTGGTGATGTAAACTGCATTTAACCCCTTCTTAGAAGATCTCAAAGACAGCCTAGAGTGACGGCACATGCCTTTAATCCCAGCAGTTGGAGGTAGAGGCAGGTAGATCTCTGTAGCCTGGTCTACATAGTAAATTTCAGACCATCTGGGGTTAGCAGGGAAGCTCTGTCTCAAAAACAACAACAACAACAACAACAACAACAATAAAGAAATGTGGGTGTAGTGCTGTATGCATGTATTTCCAATATGGAGCAGAGACAGACAGATTCCTGGGCTCTCTGGCCAGACAGCCTAGCCTTCTTAATGAGCTCCAGGCCAGTGACAGACCCTGGAAGGGAATCATATTAGTCCAACAACCTAATGACAAATTACATATACAGTATCTCTACATACCCCCATCCCCACCAGCATTCTCTCATAGCCCTCTGACTGGAACCCATATACTCTGTTATCTGTGTTAAGACCCAGTGTGTCGTCAGTGTCCCCAAACATTCCCCAGTGCAAGTCCATCCTCTTAGTTCCAGTCAGCTTATCTAGCGTCCCTTGTTTTAGGAAGATCAGCTCTTCCTCACCTAGCAGTAATCAGTCGTCAATGTTTCTTCAGCTAAGATTGTGGTCTGCTATTCATTTCACTAATTCTATGCTGGTTTTTTGTCTGCCTGAGTTTGCATGGGACTTGTATATGCTGACACCATTGCTATGGAATTATATGAGCAAGGTCCCAGGAGCTTGTAGGACGGTTTCCATATGGTCATGTTCCTCCTCCCTGGCTCTTACAATCTTTCACCCCCTCTTTCATGATGGTCCCTGAGCTCCAGGTGGGTGAATTTTAATATAGGAGTCCTGTTCGAGGACCATCAATCTGCAGAGTCTTAATCTCTATGTTTTGCCATTTGTGACCTTTTGTATTCCTGGCCCTCTGTTCCATGAGGGAACTTCATTAATGAAAATTGGGAGATTCATTACTGTCCTCTTCTTCACCCCCGTTCTATGTTCTGTGTGCCTTAGGTGTAGAAGTTGCATTGTAGCTGTGTCACTTAGGCCTGGGCAATTCATAGACAATGTCTGTGTGTGACCAGTTGTGGTACTTAGTAATAGTCTCCAACTGGTGCAAAATAAGCTTCTTGGATGAGTGGTGACTGGGATATTTGTCAGTAAATATAAGGATCCATATTTTGCACATAACAAGAAATTATATTCGTCTAGAGATGTGACAGTCTTGGGGTTTTCCCTAAGATCTACAACCTCTCCAGCATGTGTATTTGATTATGTTTACAGTACCACACTTGAGTTTCCTTCCACTGAGTGTGCTTTTAGTCCAATTAGGTAGCTGTTGATTGCCCCCAAGATAAAAGTACCACTATTGCACCAATGTCATATGCTATGCTGGCCATTGATGTGGTTATTTGATCTTGAAGCTGGTGTTGGATCATCAATTGATGTTTTCCCTTGGCACCAAAGGTGCCAAAGGTTCACCAAAGGTGCTCTCCAAAGCTATGAGAGCTGCCTTCAGGAGAAGTTGTTTCAGGTCATTTCCAGCTCTGTTGCTCCAAATCCTGTGTCCAAAGTATGACCTGTCTTCAGCAATAGGGTTTTACCTTCAAGTTCTAGGAGGCCATCAAGGGCTGTTACATAGCCTGTGTTTGGGAGTCTTTTGGACTACCCTGGCCAACAACTCATGGAAGGTTTCTCCTGTCTGGCACTGCTTCTTGTTATATAGCCCTTAGCTATACACATAGCTAATGTGCACTGGGGAATGTTTGGGGACACTGACAACACACTGGGTCTCAACACAGATAACACAGTATATGGGTTCCAGTCAGGGGGCTATGAGAGAGTACTGTTGGGGATGGGGGTATAAAGATGGTTACAATTGTTTGAGATACTCGGTATAAAATACACTAAAATTCAATTAAAAAAAAAAAAAAAACCAAAACAACTTTGCCCCAGTCAACATTTTCCTAAGACCAAAGTATTTGCTCAAGGTTGCTGTTAGAGTTCAGGTCTGCAGCAACCCTCCCCCAGTGCAGTAAAGCCCCACAAGACAGGCCCTGGGGGCCTCTCGAAAACAGGAGTTGAGTCAGCATGAGTCAGCATAGTCTGTTTCCCCAGAGTCAGAATGGGTCAGCCTGAGTCAGCATAGTCTTTTCCCCTGATAAGTTTTGGCACAACGAATCAACTCCCACCTCCCTTCGTCACTCCCAAGCTGAAACCCACCCTGTGTCATCACCAAATAAACCCTGCCACCCTGTCCTGCCCAGAGTTCTTGTCTGTGTCTTAGATTTTACCCATCAGTTGCATCCTGCTCCCAAAAGTAAGAATGTGAGGCAGTGAGCTCTGACTACTCAGAGTGAGAAATGGGACTCCTTTGTGATTATATATATACATATTTATTCAGGGGAGGGGCTGGAGAGATGGCTCAGCAGTTAAGACTGCTGTTGCAGAGGACCTGGGTTCAATTCCCCACACCCACATGGCGGCTATGAACCGTCCTTAACTCCAGTTCCAGGGAAATCTGAAGCCCTCTTCTGACCTCCACGGCACTACACAACAGGGGTACGTTCACATACATGCAGGCAATACACTCATACACATTAAAAAAAAAAATACTCGGCCTGCCCTCACCTCCCTTTACTTCCCTGGGCTGCACAGCCTCCGGGTGTCCTGGTGCCAGTACCTTTCCTGGTCCCCAAGTCCAGCAGTGCCCACCACCTTGACTCCCCCGACCTTTTCACCCTCCCAGCTCTCTCCTCCTAGTCTGGCTACTGGCCCATTTCTTGTCTTGGCACCCCAGACACCAGGGCTAACCTCTCAGCCCAGAGCCACAACTGCTTCCTGATCCTTTGCATCCAGACCAACCCAGTCCCTCCCTGTGGTCCCTAGGAACCCTCTGAGCCTGGTCCCACCCACACCTCCCTTTACTTCCCTGGGCTGCACAGCCCCTGGTGTCCTGGTGCCATCACCTTTCCTGGGTAAGTCCAGCAGTGCCCATGACGCCTTGACTCCTCCAGCCTCTTTCACCCTCCCAGCTCCCCCGCCCAGTCTCTCCTCCTATCCTGGGTACAGGCCCATTTCTTGTCTTGGCACCCCAGACACCAGGGCTAACCTCTTGGCTCAGAGCCACCACTGCTTCCTGATCCCTTGCATCCAGACCGACCCAGTTCCTCCCAGTAGCCCCAGGAGCCCTCAGGGCCTCTTTCTTCCCCCGCGTCCCTTTGTATCCCTGGGTGGCACAGCCACCAGCTTCCGGAGACCAGCAACTTTCCTGGGCCCTGCTCCCAGGCCAGGGAAGCACCCAAATTCCTGAGGGCAGCATCTTTCCTGGAGGGATCCAGACCTTAGGAGAAAGCCTGAGAATATCTGATCCTCATCTCACTTGGGCCTCTGTGGGACTGCTGAAGACAAAAGCAATTAGGCCACTCCAATATAAAATTGAAAGAGAGAACCTGAATCCTAGACCAACCAGCTTTTCATGCCCAATAAGTAAACCACAAAGGCATATAAAGTTTACAAAAAGAAGCAGATCTAAACGCAACAAGGGAAGGCTTGAGTCTCACAGAAGAATCAGAAGCTTTGAAAGAAATTCACATGTCAAAGTCACAGAGAAAAAATAGTAACACGAAAAACCAAAATAATATGACCCCACCAAGTATCAATAGTCCTCCAGAGGAGTACAATGAGAACTCCCTAGAGATACACAAGACATGGAACTCAAAAGAACAATAATAAACATGATAAAATAGTTCCATGAATTTAAAGAACACACAAAGAAATCAAAGAACTGAAGGAAGAAAGGGATAAACTTCTGAATGAATTCAGAGAAGAGTTAGAAGTATTGGAGAGTACTCAGGCTGAAATGAAGAAGGAAGTGAAACACTCAGTAAGCCAATTAGAAATGACAGGAGAAAGCCTCACCAACAGGATGAATGAAATGGAAAACAGAGTATCAAGACTAGAAGATAAAGTGGACAAATTAGACCACTCAAGAAAAGATTAAGAAAAATTTAAGAAAACACAAGAATGGAATATGCAAGAATTGTGTGACCCCATAAAAACACCAAACTTATGAATCATAGGCACACAGGAAGGAGAAGAATCTCAAGATAA
>NW_008356263.1:1762969-1763403 GCF_000622305.1 Nannospalax galili
ACTTTACCCAGCCAAAATGTCTATCATAGTTGAAGGGGAAAAAAAAATCTTCCATGACATAAATAGGCCAAAAGAATTCATGTTGACAAAACCAGCCCCTCAGAGAGTTCTGGAAGCAATACAGAGAGCTGAAGAAAGGAATGACTATACCCAAGGAGCTACAGAAAGAAATTCAATGAAGGTATAACAGTGGAAATGCACAGCTACATCAAGAATGTGAACAAAATAAAAAAATGACAAGATTCAATACTCATCTTTCATTAATAACTTTAAATATCAATGGATTGAACTCCCAGTCAAAAGACACTGACTAGGTGAATGGATTAAGAAACAAAACCCACCTTTTTTGTCTGCAAGAAACTCATCTCACTTTCAAGGACGGACACTATCTTAAAGTGAAAGGATGGAAAAAAATATACCAAGCAAATGGTACT
>NW_008356263.1:1763499-1764383 GCF_000622305.1 Nannospalax galili
TTCCGATCTCTGCAGGACTTTAAGACCCAGAAAATCCCAACTCATTAATAATAGGGGACTTCAATACCCCACTGTTGCCATTAGATAGGTCAACAGGACAGAGAATTAACAGAGAGACATCTGAATTAAACAATACCATATATCAAATGGTCCTAACAGATATCTACCGAATAGTCCACCCAAGCACCGAAGAATATACTTTCTATTCAGCGCCCAATGGAACCTTCTTCAAAATCGACCATATACTAGGGCACAAAAAAAAAACCCTCAACAAATAGAAAAAGATTGAAATAATTCCATGCATTCTATCAGACTACAATGCAATAAAGCTTAAAATCATCACCAGGAGAAACCCTAGTAGCCACATGGAGATTAAACAACACACTCCTGAATGATGAATGGATCAAAGAGAAATTAAGAAAGAAATAAAAGTATTCCTGGAACTAAATGAAAAGGATAAAACAACACAACAAAACCTCTGGGACACATTGAAAGCAGTCCTTAGAAGAATGTTTATAGCTCTAAGTGCCTACATTAAAAAATCAGAAAGAATACAAATAAATGACTTAACATTGCAACTCAAGACACTTGAAAAGCAACAGCAAATGAAACCCAAACCCAGCAGACAAGAAGAAATAACAAAAATCAGGGCAGAAATAAATAAAATAGAAACAAAGAAAACAATATAAAGAATCAACGAATCCAAGAGCTGGTTCTTTGAAAAGATAAACAAGATCGACAGACCGCTAGCCCAGTTAACCAAAAGAAAGAAAGAGCACCTCCAAATCAACAAAATCAGAGATGAAAAGGGAAACATTACAGCAGATACCAAAGAGATCCAGAACATTATAAGGGAATACTTTAAAAACCTATATGCTACTAAA
>NW_008356263.1:1764870-1765243 GCF_000622305.1 Nannospalax galili
TCAATAGATGCAGAGAAGGCCTTTGACAAAATTCAACATGCATTCATATTCAAAGTCCTAGAGGGAATTGGACTGGAGGGAACATACCTCAACATAATTAAAGCCATATATGACAAACCCACAGCCAACATCATTCTAAATGGAGAAAAACTGGAAGCATTTCCATTGGAATCAGGAACCAGAGAAGGTTGTCCACTATCTCCACTTCTCTCTAACACAGTGCTTGAAACTCTTGCAAAAGCAGTAAGACAAGAGAAGGAAATTAAAGGAGTAATAATTGGAAGAGATCAAATTTTCCCTTTTTGCAGACGATATATTATATCTAAGAGATGCCAAAAATTCCACCAGAAAACTTCTAGAAATTATTAATGTG
>NW_008356263.1:1765931-1784719 GCF_000622305.1 Nannospalax galili
ATTGATTTAAAAATGCAGTCAGTCCCTCAATGTGAAGCCTGAAACTCTGAAACTGTTAGAAGAAAACATTGGCAAAATCCTACAAGATATAGGTGTAGGAAAGGATTTTCTAAACCGGACATTTTTTGCTCAAGAAACAAGGTTAAGAATCAACAAATGGGACCTCATTAAACAAAAAATCTTCTGTACATCAAAAGAAGCAACCAAGGAAGTGAAGAGAAAGCCCACAGAATGGGAGAAAATCTTCACCAGCGACACATCTGACAGAGGTTTAGCATCTGGAATATATAAGGAACTCAAAAACAAAGAATCAAGAAAAGAAGTAATCCAATTCAAAGATGGGCTAAGGAACTGAACAGAGAGTTCTCAATAGAAGAAATAAAGATGGCTAAGAAGCATCTTAAAAGGTGTTCAACCTTACTACTAATTAGGGAAATGCAAATTAAAACCACTTTAAGATTTCATCTTACCCCAATCAGACTGGCTAAGATCAAGATAACAAGTGGTACCAAATGTTGGAGAGGATGTGGGGAAAGGGGAACACTCATCCACTGAACAGAGAGTTCTCAATAGAAGAAATAAAGATGGCTAAGAAGCATCTTAAAAGGTGTTCAACCTTACTACTAATTAGGGAAATGCAAATTAAAACCACTTTAAGATTTCATCTTACCCCAATCAGACTGGCTAAGATCAAGATAACAAGTGGTACCAAATGTTGGAGAGGATGTGGGGAAAGGGGAACACTCATCCACTGCTGGTGGGGCTGCAAACTTGTTCAACCCCAATGGAAAGCAGTATGGAGAACTCTTAAAAAACTAAAAATGAATCTACCATATGACCCAGTTATATCACTCCTTGACATATACCCAACAACATACGTTTTCCCTCATACGTGGATCCTAGCACCAAATCCTTATAAGTGAGTATGTATCCAGACATAACTACAGGAACCCGGATAGTGGAAAGAAAACAGGGAGGTAAAGAAAAGAAAGAATCTGAAAGAGAAGAACAGTAGGAAACAGGTGTTAATAACGGAGATATGGATAAAAATGGGGTTATTTTAATGGAAGAGGGAAGGGAAGGTTATACAAGGAACCTAGGGGTTAAAGGGAAAGAAGGAGCTCAAGAGAGTTGGGACCATAGGAGAAGGGTATTAGTAAGGGACAAAGGGGGGAAATGGGGCCCCATAAGTGTGGAAACCATGGTGGAAGGGTTAGACAAGGCGAGAGATAAATAATGCCTAGCTAGTTTTAAAAAACCAAAGGGAACCAGATTAGTCTAATAACCTACTGACAAATTATACATACAACTAGATCAAAGCCTATACATGTCTAGTCAAGGTTTATCTGAGAGTGTTTGGTCTTTGCCCAAGCTCTAGCTACATGGCACATGGTAATTCAAAGTACCAGACTGCTACTAAGTGCTGTCCATTAATATGCACAGGCAGTTAGTAGCTGTAGGGAAGATGCAGAGTCTGAAGATGAGGAGGAGGGGGATGTAAAACTCTAAGTCTCTCTGGAAAGCAGTCTGCCCCTGGTAGCAAGGTTCCACGGAGAAAAATAATACTTGCTGATGAAGATGCTGATGATTTTGACGGTGAGGAAACTGAAGCAGAAGCTCCAGTGAAGGAGACACTCCAGCCAAAAATGCACAAAAATCAAACCAGAATGGCAGAGTTAAAACCACCAACACCAAGTCAGAAGGTGGAGTGTCTCCAGAAAACGGGAAGAAACTCCTAAAACAGCAGAGGGACCTCGTTCTGTAGAAGACATTAAAGCCAACGTGCAAGCAAGAGTAGAAAAAGCACACTGGACAGTACAGGGCACTGCTGGGAAATGAAGCCCAAAGATGGGGAAAGAGAAACAAATACAGTCCATACTGAGCACCGTCAACAATCCAGACTGAAGTCTTCTGTTTTAACCTCAGTCCCCTTCCTGATTGCCACCCTTACCCCCTTGCAGGCTGGAAGCACTCTTTGTCCTAAAGCAGTTTTCTTTGATTTCTGTAATCCCGTGAACTCCTTTCTACTACTTGTACATATACCTCATCTTTGACCACGTTTTAATTACCTTTGTGTCTCCTTAGCCACTCAATAAATATTTGAATGAATGAAAAATAAATAAATAAAAGTACCAGACTGGTGGAACTAACCTTCTACCTTCCTTTGAGTTGTTGGCCAGGGTGGCCCAAAAGACTCCCAGACAGTAACCCAGCATAAAATTGGGAAAATGAACAGCAGATCCCAATGTTATCTAAAGGAATATTGACAACTGATTGTTGCTAGATGAGGAACAGCTGATCTTCCTAAAGCAAGGATCTCTAGATACGCTGACTATATTCAGCAGACAGACAAGCACTGAGGAATGGCTGGGGGTGCTGACAACACAGTGGACAGTAACAGGGATGACAGAGTATATAGGTTCCAGAGGGAGGGAGGGGAGGCTTTGGGAGAGCGCCATTTGGGAAGTGGGTATATAGATGAACAAGATTGTATGGGATGTTCCGTATAAGATACACAAAAAAATCAACAAATTAAAAAGAAAAGACATATTTGAGGAGGAAGCATAAAAATTTACTTCATGTTAATTAGTAGAGGTGATAAACATTGCCATTGAAATCTACCTGGTGACTTTATATCCATACTCAGGTGCCAAGGATCCGAGTATAACTAACTGTGGCTATTAATAATCAGATACATAGAGATTAAAGACACACTTGCAAACATCTTAAGTGTTAGCAGCATTAAAAATGTAGGAAACAGCATATTTTAAAATGAAATGGAGATCTTTAAAGGTTAAAAACTCATTCAATTTTATGTCTTACAGGGTTTATACTGAATTCAGTATTGTATAACTGTATTAATTCAACTGTGAACCTAAAAATTTACAGCCACGTTTCAAAGAGATGGATCCTTACTCTGGAAATTGTTACTGAATATATTAAAGCTGTAATGAAATGCTTCTTCTAATCATGTGGTTATTAAAAAAAACAAAAAACCTCAGTGGAGAGGCCAGTCCTTAATAGTGTAACTCAACATTCAGGGGGCAGAGGCAGGCAGCACTCTGTGAGAGCCAGCCTGGGCTACATAGCTAGTTCCAGGACAGATGGGGCTATAGGGAGACCCTGCTTCAAAAAGCCAAAAACAAAACAAAACAGGGGTCAGGGGAGATGGCTCAGTGGTTAAGCACAATGGCTGCTCTTGCGGGGGACTGGATTCTGTTCCCAGCACCCACGTGGTAACAACCAACCATCTGTAACTAACAGTTCCAAAGGATCTGACACCCTCTTCTGACCTCCGTGGCCATTGTATGACATAAAAGCACTTACATGCAGGCAAAACACTCATACCCCCCCAATAAAACTAACTTAATAACTTTTTAAAAACTAGTGGGACCCCCTTCTTCCCCAACTGGGTGTGCTTGCCTACTTGCTTGCTTAAGTGCCACTATATACCATTCTCCAGAAATAAAACGTTTAGCCTTGCCAAAATGAATTATGTGATCTGGTCATTTTCATACCCATTTCTAACACATCTGAGTCTAGTTTAGTGAACTAGTACATTTACTAGCATCACTTACAGGAGAATGTTTTAGGGTTACTTACAGGAGCAGTGATGATTTAAAGGCAGCCACGTTTGAAGCATGTTGCTGAAATGGCCACTCTGGCATGAGCAATGACTTGACTAGTGAAAAATGCATCCGTGGAGCTCCCTGCACAATGCACGAGCAACTTGGCTAGTCAAAGTCTCCCGTCCCCAGCACCTGTTGCTAATGAGCATTGGGGAGGAGTCTTACAAATCCCAATTGTTTTGGGAGCTTCTTGAGACTGTGAGGTTTGTTTACTTCCTGAACTGTTTGAGTTTCATTTACCTCCCAACTCTTAAGGAGCCTTCTTCCAGGAGGGGAATGTTTCAATTCAGAGGAAAGACCTGTACCACAAGAGTAAGTGGGGAATGTGGAAGATTCTGTGAGCTTTGAGGGGAGAAGCACCCTGCTTTCTAGCCAGGCATGTACTTCATGAATTAAACTTAGCAAACCTGCCTTACAGATCTGTATGGCACACACTGTCTCCATTTAACACATATGTCAACTGAGATGCAGAAGTATGTGATTTATCCAAGGTTCCTTAGAAGAAGCTGAGCTGGGGGCACAACTCAAATCCGAACCGATCTGGTTCTCTTGCTCTCACATCTGCCATCAATGCACTGACAAAGTTCTAACCCATTCACCTTAATGGAGATGACTGGTCCTTCTTAAGTAGATTGGATTGTATTGACAGAATGCTAACACTGATTAATTTACTATTTCTTTATCACCTTATAGTTATATAATTCTGTAAAATATTTCCTAAAGAAAATGGCAAAACAATCTGCAAATATAAGACACATATACATAATTTTAACTTTATTTTTGTTTTATGTGTATGAGTGTTTAACCTGCATATAAGTGCTTCCATATCATTGAAAGCCCATGGAAGCCAGAAGGCATCAGAGCCCCTGGAATTGGAGTTATAGTTATTAGACTCCATGTGAGTGCTGAGAATCAAACCTGGGTCCTCTGGAACAGCAGCCAGTGCTCTTAATCATAGAGTCATCTCTCCGGCCCCATATATGTCTTTGTTGTTTTTTGTTTAGTTTGTTTTGTTTTGTTTTGTTTTTTGGTCTTTTATGAGACAGGGTCTCCCTGTAGTCCCAGCAGTCCTGAAACTCACTATGTAGACCAGGCTGGCCTTGAACTCACAGAGATCCATCTGCCTTCCTCTGCCTCCCAAGTGCTGGGACTAAAGGCGTGGACCACCACTCCCAGCCTGTTTTTGTTTTTTGAGACAGGATCTCACTATAGCCCCAGGTGTACTGGAATTCTCTATGTAGACTAGGCGATGTTATAGAGATCCACTTGCCTCTATTAATTTTGATTTGTTTTAAATTCATTTTATAACTACCAGTAAGCTGTACTAGTGAGCTCCCAGGCATCTTAAAGATCTGGGAAGCTATGCTTAGGTCCTGAGGTGGTGAGTGTGCTCAAGCTCTTTTTTTTTTTGAAGAGCAGTTCTGAGCCAGTGAGGAGTACATGGTCCTGTCCAGTGGTAACTAGAGCAAGGTGTACTCTGCCTCATGAAAGCTAGATGGTTTTTTATTTTTTTAATTAATTAATTTAGTTTTTGTGACAGGGTCTCCCTGTAGCCCCAGCTGGCCTGGAACTCATTGTGTAGACCAGGCTTGCATTGAACTCACAGAGATCTGCCTGCCTCTGCTGGGATTAAAGGCATAAGCCACCATGCCCATTGAGAGCTAGATGTTTTTATCTCTTCCTAGCTCTGTTCAGTGACATTATGCTGGTACCTGAAATCAGTCATGTGAGAGCATTTACTGTTAGATTTAGGAGGGCAGAAAAAGGAAGGAGTTTGAAGTTTAGAAATATGAGTTAGAGCCAGACCTGTAATAGGCAAGGAATGTGTTCCCTGGATCCGGGAAGCCCAGTAAAGGGCTAATAGCTTTTCCTCGAGGAATGATTATCTGTGCACTGAAGAAGGAGCAGTCTGGTCTTATACAGGAACTCTGCCGCACAGCTGCAAGAGTTAACTCCATGCCAGGGTCTGGTGTCCTTGAGGTCTCTTTTCTCAAAAAAAAAAAAAAAAGATTATTTGCTCAGGCAGACAGGTGCATTATCTATAGCTCTGAAGGAAACAGGTGGGCTTCACAGACAGTCTCTCTCAGTCCAGGGAGTGACCAGGTAATAAGGCTTGAGCAAGGCCAGACTTTGGATTTAGGGCCAGTTGCCACTCTAAGGAATTTATGTCTTTATGGCCTCCTCTACTGAAGCTTATGGCTCTCCTGAAGTTCACATAGTCTATCATTTACACCTTGGAAATTGGCAACCGATAGAAACCAGAAGTTCCTGAGACAGATGTCTCACCCCAGCCCCACTGTTAACAGCCACATCTGAATGTTGGACTTCACGGAGGGCCACAGCTGCAGAAAAGCCAGACAACCCACTGCTCCTACCAGGACGTCTCTCTGCTGTTCTTGCCCCACTGTTATTTGCTAGCTGCATTCAAGCCGAAACAGCTTCTTTGTGCAAGCACATGGCTTCCGGAAAAGAGGGGGCCATGTGTTTTCCAAGGACATCTTAGCTCAGACTCCACAGCTGTGTATGCTCTCTTTATTTCCATTCCTATAAAATCTACAACAGTTCCCTCCCCACTTTGCACAGCCTGCATTCCTGTGGAGAGGTTGTTTTGCCACCTTGCTAAATAAACGCAGTTAAATCTGCTAAAAAAGTCTGGCTCTGGTCATCTATCTAAACTGTATTCTTTCTTTGTTCTTCCAAATCTAACAGCAACACTACAAATCAAGGCTCTCTTCATCCCCCTCTACCTCCACCCTGCCCTAAATGATTTACCTCCCTGTGCCTTGAGGACAGTAAGAACACCTCCCTTCTGGAATATTCTAAAGATTTAATGAGATAAAGCATGTAAAGCACCTGGCATTGTGTTTGTGTATTTAAGTAACTAATACATACACAGTGTAGAAAAATGAGCAAAAGGTTGCAGTAAATAGTTTCTTTCTCAACCTGGGCCACCATTCCAATTCCTATCTGAAAGGCTATTTCTCTAACTCCTTCCAGAGATATGCCCTGTATGAGTACATGTGTACTCATAATTAGTAGTATGTCACCACAATGGTTAGCTGTGTATGTGCATAGTGTGCTATTATATAGCATATAAAACATCAGGGGCTATATATAATCTCTTTTTATCTGGCAGAAACGCTCTTTTTCTTTCCAGAACAAAATCAAATCTGGCACTGTTCCCTAGTCCTGGGAGAGTCAGTTTCTCTCCCCTGGCTGATCCACTTTAGAATCCTTTCTGGCTAGTGTTGACTGTCCACATCACAGGACCTGAAATTGAAATCACTTAGGAGACAAGCCTCCAGGAGCACCCCGAGGGACTATTTAGACTAGGCTAGCCTCTGGGCATGCCTGTGAAAGGTTATTTTGACTAGTTGAATTGAGGTGGAAAAGGAGAAAGTCATTCACTTCTCTCTTCTTGATTGTACATCATGACCAGCTTCCTCAAGCTCCTACTGCCAGGACCTCCCCACCATGATGAACTATACCCCTGAACTATGAGCCCAAATAACCCTGTCTCCCCTAAGTTGCTTTTCTCATGATATTTTATCACTATGACAAGAGAAGTAACTTGAGAGTTCCTGACCCTCCCCTCAGCTTTGCTTCCAGTGCTTTCATAAGAGGGCAGGGTTTACTGAGACAGGGCCTGTGCCTGGTCTAGTGCAGAGTGGGTACCAGGAAGACTGTTCTTTTTTAAATATTTTATTTATTTTATGTGCATGAGTGTTTTACTTGCATGTATGTAAGTGCACTACGTGCATGCAATACCCCATAGGGGCCAGAAGAGGGAGTTGGATACCCTGGAACTTGAATCACAGACGGTTGTTAGCTGCCATGTGGGTGCTGAGACTCTAACTGGGGTCCTTTGGAAGAATAACAAGTGTTCTTAACCACTGAGCTATGTCTCTACTGTCCCCCACCCCCTTTTTTGTCTTTTTGAGACAGAGTCTCCCTATAGCTCCAGCTGGCCTGAAACTTGCTATGTAGACCAGACTGACCTCCATCTTACAGAAATCCACCTGCTCCTGCCTCCCGAGTGCTGGAATTAAAGGTGCTTGCCACCACAACCAGCTTTTTGTTTGTTTGAGACAAGAGGGTCTCCTTGTAGCCCATTTGGCCTGAACTCACTATGTAGACCAGGCTGGCCTCACTCTTATAGAGCTCCACCTGCCTCTGCCTCCCAAGTGTTGGGATTAAAGGCATGTGCCACCATGCCTGGCCCAGAAGACTGTTCTAAATCAGCATGCTTACCTATGCTCCCAGCTAAATTCTGCTTTGCTGAATACTTCAGGTGAAAACTAAGAGCCTGTTCATAATCAAATTGCATTCCCAAATTCCTTTCCTTTTCCCAGAGTTGCTGTGGACCAAGTGAATTGAGATTGACCACCAATGGGCATTTTAGGGACAGCCTAGGGACTTAGAAATGTGAAAAAATAATCCACCAGGAGAAAACCATTTACAATGTCTCTGCAGAACCTGCCAAGTTCCTTTCTCCTCATGCCTGTTCTGAGTGTTGTACCTCAAGGGCAAGATTGAAAGGTTGTGATAAAGGAGACCTTTCTCAAAAGGCCACACAGTCATTGCAGACCCAGTTTTTATGCCCCAGAGCCTCACAGAACAATATTTGTTTCCTTGGACCAAGTTAGATCAGAACATTCTAACCTTTATTCTTACTCAGAACTAGAGGTCTACAGCAATACACTGTCAGCCAAATTGGCACTCTCATTCTTTTTGTTCTGTCTCTCTCCCTCTCTCCGCCTCTGACTGTCTCTCTCCCTGTCCTTAGCAAACAAATCATTAATATTTCATTCACAAGCCATTAATATTTCATTGGTATTGGCATAACACTAGCATTATGTAAGTGCTTGGAATAAGGACATGAAAATATGTTGTCTCTGCCTCTCTTGCTGTTAGGCGGGAAGCCGTGTGGACACAAAGGTCATGACAGTGTGGAGGTTCACCAAGTGAACTCTTTGAGAGGGTCCATGAGGTTGAAAACTCTTGTTATAATAGCACTAAGCTGTCACTGACCTTTTGTTCTATTCTAAAAGTATAAATTCTGTATTTGCACCCCAAGAGAGCTGTCTAGTCTATATGAATTTAGCTATATGTGGAGCCAGGCATGAACGAGTTGAAAAATTCAGAAAAACTCCACTCTTCTCACCATTTATTTTTGAAAATTTAGCTATAGTTCATAAAAATGTTTAAATTAATATATAATGAGTTTATTGTTATTTTAAAATAAATTATTAGAGATTTGGAGGTTCCATCATTTCAGTTACTAATATAGTAATACCATAACAGTTCTTGAGACTTTTTAAAAACATTTAATTTTGAAACCACTCTAGACTGATGTAATTGTAAGAAATAATAGAGAGACATCTTGTAGACCAGTTTTCCACAATACTAACGTCTTGCATAAATTTAGTTCAACATCACCACCAGAAAACTGGTATGGATGCAATCCACTTACCTTATTCAGATGTCTTATTTAGTGTGCATCGATGTATGTGTGCTTATATCCAGTTCTGTGCAACTTTAATACATGTGGACTTATGTGACCACCACCAGAACAGACTCATCACAAGATTTCTCTGGCTACCTATTTATAGCCCCAAACATCTCCTTTGTTCCTCCTTCCCTAGGTCCCTGTTTCATAAATTTGAGACTGTTATATAAATATAATAATACAACACAATACAACACAACACAATACCTTTTTTTCCGCATAGAGCACAGTTCCTTTGAGATCTTGGGAAGTGTCAGGCACTAACAATTCACCCTTTTGTCAAGCTATGTACTCTTCCAGTGTCGGTGGACTATAATTTAATTGTTCATGGACACACATTTGGATTATTTCTGCTTTCAATAACATTGGAATGAACATTCATATGTGAATACGTTTTCAGTTCTCTAGGATAAACACTCCAATGTATAATTGTTGGATTGTATTAAAAGCACACGTCATTTTTTATTGAATTTTTGTGTATTTCATACAGAAAATCATCTTTATATCCCCTTCCCCCTTCTCTTTTGGCACCTCCCATAGCCCCCCACTGGAGTTCATACATTCTGTCATTTGTGTTAAGGCTTCTTATATAAAGTTAGTGTCCCCAGATGTCCCTCAGTGCAAGTTCATCCACTGGGGTTTGGTTAGCCTATCTAGAGTCTCTCCCTTCAGGAAGATCAGCTTTCCCTCAACCAGCAGTAATCAGATGTCAATAATTCTTCAACTAAGATTGGGGCTTGCTGTTCATTTCTACAGTTCTGTGCTGGGTTTTTGTTTGCCTAAGTTTGCATGGGTCTCGTGCATGCTGACACCACTGCTGCACATTTGTACGAGAAGGGTCCCAGGTGCCTGTAGAACCATTTCCATATGGTCATGCACCTCCTGCCTGGCTCTTACAATCTTTCTTCCCCCTCTCTCACGATGGTCCCTGAGCCCTGGGTGGGTGGACTTCCTCCTCTTGGATAGGAGTTCTATCCAAGCACCCAAACTCTGCAGACTCTTATTCTCTGCGTTTTGGCTATATGTGGCCTTTTGTGTTCCTGGCCCTCTCTTGCATGAGGGAGAGTCATGAGAATCGAAAGATGCATTAGTGTTCTCTTCATCCCTTGTTCTATGTTCGGTGAGTCTTAGGTGTAGATGTTGCATTCTAGATGTGCCACTTAGGCTTGGGCAATTCACAGAGAATCTCTGTGTGTGACTAGTTTTAGAGCTCTAATAATCTCTGTCTGACGTAAAAGAAGCTGCTTTGGTGGATTGTGACTGGGATACTTGTCTGTAGATTTAAGGATCTATATTTTGCACAGAGTAAGAAATTACATTTGCCTAGGGATACGAGAGCCTTGGGGTTTTCTCTAAGATCTGTGACCTCCTCAGCTATATGTACTTACCTAGGTTTACAGTACCACACATAAGTTTCCTCCCATTGACTGGGCTTTAAGTCCAATCAGGTAGCTGTTGATTACCCCCAAGATAAAAGTGCCACTACCGTACCAATGTCGTTGGCTGTGATGGTCATTTTTGTGGTTTTTAGGCCTTGAAGCTGGGGTTGGTCCATTGATTGATGTTCTCCCTTAGCAGCTTGCATAGTGCTCTCCAAAGCTATGAGAGCTGCCTTCAGAGGAGGTGGCTTCCAGGTCAGTTCCAGCTCTGTTGCTCCAGATTCTGTGTCCAAAGTATGTCCTGCCTTCAGCAATGTGGTCTTACCATCAAGTTCTGCGGGGCAATCAAAGACTGAGGCAGTATCCTGTGTAATTTTGGAAGTCTCTTGGACCACCCTGGCCAACAACCCAAAGGAAGGTTTCTCCCAGACGTAGTCTTCAGCTCTACTCATGGACTCATGTAGGGATATTGTATGTGTAATTTCTCAGAAAAATTTTGGACTAATTTGATTCCCTCTGGTTTTTTATACTAGCTAAGTATTGTTTATGACTCCTCTTTCTACCCCTGTCTAATCTTCCCTCCCTGCTCTTACCGTTTAAGTGTCCCCATTTATCCCTTGATAATTTGTGTATACTATGGTCCCATCTCTTTTGAGCGCCTTCTTCCCCTTTATTGACATAATTCTTTGTATAACCCTCCTTATCCCCCTCCCCTTTAACTACCTTTTCTTTTTTAAACACATTTTTCCCTTAGTAAGGCCTGTCTCCTACTATACTTCTCTCTCAGATTCCGTCTTTCCCTTTACCTCTGTGGTTCCTTTCCATTTTCTTAGATCCTGCAATTACATCAGGATATGCATTCACTTATAAAGATTTCGCCACAACTGAGGGAGAACATACATCGTTTGTTTTTCTGAGTCTGTGTTACTTCATTTAGTATAACAGTTTCTAGATCCATCCATTTACTTGCAAATTCCATGATTTCTTCTTTCTTTACTGCTGAGTAGAATTCTATTGTGTAAATGTATGATATTTTCATTAACCACTCATCAGCTGAGGAGCACTTAGGTTGCTTCCATCTCTTAGCTATTGTGAAAAGAGTAGCAATAAACATGGTTGTACAAGTATCTCTGTAATAGGATAAGTCCTTTGGTTATATGCCAAAAAGTGGTATAACTGGGTCATATGGTAGATTCATTTTTAGTTTTTTTTAAGAGTCCTCCACACTGCTTTCCATTGGGGGTGTATGAGTTTTCGATCCCACCAGCAGTGGGTGAGTGTTCCCTTTTCTCCATATCCTAGCCAGCATTTAGTATCATTTGTTCCCTTGATCTTAGCCAGTCTGACTGGGGTAAGATGAAATCTTAACGTGGCTTTAATTTGCATTTCCCTAATTACTAATGATATTGAACACTTTTAAAGATGTTTCTTAGCCATGTTTATTTCTTGCCTTGAGAACTCTCTGTTTAGATCTTTAGCCCATCTTTTAATTGGGTCATTTGTTTTCCTGATTATTTTTTGAGTTCTTTATATATTCTGGATGTTAAACCTCTGTCAGATGCGTTACTGGTGAAGATTTTTTCCACACTGTGTGGGTTTTTTCTTCACTTTCTTGACTGGTTCTTTTTCTATACAGAAGCTTTTTAGTTTAATTAGGTCCCACTTATTGGTTGTTGACCTTAATTCCTGAGGAACTTGTGTCCAATTTAGAAAGTCCTTTCCTACACCTGTGTAAGTTAGTGCCAATGATTTCTTCTAATAGTTTCAGAGTTTCACATTTAACATTGAGATCTTTGATCCATTTGGAGTTGACTTTTGTTCAAGGTGAAATATAGGGATATAGACTCATTCTTCTACACGTGGAGATCCAGTTTTGTCAGCAGCATTTATTGAAGATGCTGTATTTCCTCCATTGTGTGTTCTTGGCACCTTTATTGAATATGTGGTGACTGAAAATCTGTGTACTCAGGTTTGGGTCTTCAAATATGTTCCATTGATCTATTTGTCTACTTTTGTTCCAGTACCATGCTATTTTTATGACTATAGCTCTGTGGTATAGTTTGAGATCTGGTGTAGTAATCCCCCAAGTGATGCTCTTTGTGCTCAGGGTTTCTTTGTTTATCCAGGGTCTTTTGTGCTTCCAAATGAATTTAAGGATGGGTTTTTCTAATTCTGTGAAATATGTCATGGAGATTTTGATTGGGATTGCATTAAATCTTAAATATATATATTGCTTTTGGTAGGGTGGTCATCACAATATTAATTCTTCCAATCCATGAGCATGGGAGGTCCTTCCATCTTCTGGTGTCTTCCTCAATCTCATTCTTTAAAGATTTAAAATTTCACTGTAGAGGTTTTTGGTATCTTTGGTCAGGTTTACTCCAAGGTATTTTTTGAGGCTATTGTGAAAGGGAGGGTTTCCTTGTGCTCTTTCTCTGATTGCTTCTTATTAGTATATAGAAAGGCTACTGATTTTTGTAGATTAATTTTGTAACCTGGCACTTTACTGAAAGTGTTGACCAGTTCTAGGAGTTTTCTGGTAAAATTTTTGGGATCTCTTAGGTATAGTATATCATCTGCAAAAAGTGATAATTTGACCTTTTCCTTTCCAATTAGTACTCCATTAATTTCCTTCTCTTGTCTTATTGCTCTAACAAGAGTTTCAAGCACTATAAGCACTATACTGAAAAGGAGTGGAGACAGTGGACATCCTTGTCTGGTTCCTGATTTCTATGGGAATGCTTCCAGTTTTTTCACATTTAGAATGATGTTGGTTGTGGGTTTGTTGTAAATAGCTTTTATTGTGTTGAGGTATGTTCCCTCCAATCCAACTCCCTTTAGGACTTTTATCATGAATGCATGCTGAATTTTGAAGGCCTTTTCTGCATATATTGAGATGACAATGTGGTTTTTGTCTTTGAGTCCATTTATGTGATTTATAATGTTTATTGACTTGCGTATATTGAACCATCCCTGCATCTCTGGAATAAAGCCTACTTGATCATGGCAACTGAATTTTTTGATGCACATCTGTATGCGGTTTGCAAGTATTTTGTTGAGAATTTTTGCATCTATGTTCATTAAGGATCAGGGTCTGCAGTTTTCTCTTTTGGTTGTGTTTTTTCATTGGTATTAGAGTGATGCTAGTTTCATAGAAGGAATTTGCGAATTCTCCCTCTGGTTATACCTTTTTGAACAATTTAAGTAGTATTGGTTAGAGATCTTCTTTAACTGTCTCATAGAATTCTGCTGTAAATCCATCTGGGCTTGGGCTTTTTTAGTCGGGAGGTTTTGTATTGCTGTTTCAGTTTCCTTATGTGCTATGCATCTGGTTAAACTGTTGATCTCTTCGGTTTAACTATGGTGGTCCCCATGATTTTAGGTATCCATCCATTTCTTTTAGGTTTTCAAATGTAACAGAGTATAGGTTTTTAAAGTATTCCCTTACAATTTTATGAATCTTTTAGGTGTCTGTTGTGATGTTTCCCCTTTCAGCTCTGATTTTGTTAATTTGGATTTGCTCTTTCTTTCTTTTGATTAACTTGTCTAAGGGTCTGTCTTGTTTGACTTTTCAAAGAAACAGCTCTTAGATTACTTGATTCTTTGTGTTGTTTTCTTTGTTTCTATTTCATTAATTTCTGCTCTGATTTTTGTTATTTCTTCTCATCTTCTGGGTTTGGGTTTCATTTGTTCTTGCCTTTCTAGAGTCTTGAGTTGCAATGTTAAGTCATTTGTTTGTGCTCTTTTTGATTTTTTTTAATGCAGGCACTTAGAGCTATAAACTTCTCTCTCAGGACTGCTTTGAAACTGTCACAGAGATTTTGTCGTGTTGTATTGTCCTTTTCATTGAATTCCAAGAAACTTTTATTTCTTTCTTAATTTTTCCTTTGACCCACTCATCATTCAGGAGTGTGTTGTTCAACTTCCTTGAGTTCTTGTAGTGACTAGGGCTTCTTCTGGTGTTAATTTTATGTTTTATTGTTTTGTGGTCTGATAGAATGCATGGAATTATTTCAATTTTTTTGTATTTGTTGAGTTTTGTTTTGTGCCCCAGTATGGGATCAGTTTTCAAGAAAATTCCATGGGGTGCTCAATAAAAAGTGTATTCTTTGGTACTTGTGTGGAATATGTGGTCTATTGGGTCCTTTTGATGCATGGTTATCATTCAACTCAGATGTCTCTCTCTTTATTCTTTGTCCAGTTGACCTGTGTAATGGAGTAGTGGGGTATTGAAGTCCCTACTATTACTGAGTTGGGGTTAATCTGTGTCTTAAAGTCCTGTAGTGTTGCTTTTAGGAATTTGGGTGCACCAGAGTTTGGTGCATATATGTTTATGATTATAATATCTTTCTTTGATCACAATGAAGTGACCCTCTTTATCTCTTCTGATTAGCTTTAGTTTGAAGTCTCTTTTGTCAGACTATTAGAATTGCAACCCCTGCTTGTTTCTTAGTGCCATTTTCTTTTCCATCCTTTCACCTAAGGTAGTACCTGTCCTTGAAGGTGAGATGGGTTTCTTATAGACAACAAAAAGATGGATTTTGCCTCTCAATCCATTGAAGTAGCCCGTGTCTTTTGACTGGGGTGTTCAGTCCATTGATATTTAAAGTTAATATTGAAAGGCATGTATTGGTTGCCAATATTTTGATTACTGTTTGCATCCTTTTCTAATTTTGTGTTTCCACAATTGTATCCTCATTTAGTTTCTTTCTGTTGCCCCTAGGGTATATAGTTGTTCTTTTCTGCTTTCTTTGTATTGCTTAAAGTATTCTTTGAAGGGCTGGTTTTGTGGATATGTATTCTTGCAGCCTATTCATGTGGTGGAAGATTTTTATTTCCCTTTAAACTATAATATATATTGGTGGGTAAAGTATTCTGGGTTGGCATCTATGGTCATTTAGAACTGGAAATACCTTGGTCCAGGCTCTTCTAGCTTTCATAGTTTGTACTGATAAGTCAGCTGTAATTCTGATGATCTTTCCTTTATATGTGATCTGTTGTTTTTCTTTTGCAGCTTTCAGTATTCTCTATTTGTTCTGTACACTTAGTGCTTTTACTATGATATTCTGTAGGGAGTTTCTTTTCTGGTCCTGTCTATTTGGTGTTCTATGTGCTTCTTTCTTGTATTTGTATGAGAATGCCTTTCCTTAATTTTGGGAAATTCTCTTCTACAATCATGTTTAGGATCTGATCAATACTGTTAACCTGAAATTCTCCTTCCTTTATGCCTATGATATGTAAATTTGATTTTTTCATGGTGTCCCACGTTTCCTGCATATTCCAGTCCTGTTTGGTTTCTTTTTTTTTTCTTTTTTTTTTTTTTAGTTTTTCATAGTCTTTGCTTTAGTGGTCCAATTCTTCAACTTTATGCTCCAGTGTTGATATTCTGTTCTCCATTTCATCCATTCTAGTGGTGAGGCTTTCTCCTGTTGTTTCAAATTGGCTTATTGAGTTTTTCACTTCCTTCTTCATTTCAGCCTGAGATTTTTTTTAATGTTTCTGTCTTTTTTTGTGAATACACTCAGAAGTTTATCCCTATTTTCTTTTAGTTCTTTGATTTGTTTATTTATGCGTTCTTTAAATTTGTTGAATTCCTTAATTGTTTTTATGATTTTTTTTTTTAATGCTGTGTCTTGTGTTAGCTCTAGGAGGTTCTCCTTGTAGAACTCTTCTACAGGACTGGTGGAGTTTGGTGGGAACATGCTGTTTTGGTTTTCCATATTATTATTTTTCCATTGTGATTTTGGCATGTGGATTTCTTTTGTTGTTTGTGATTCTGGTATGAAACTCAAGCTTTCTCTTGTTGAATTGAAGTTTGCTTCTGTTTGTATTATCGGTGTGCCTTAGTTGTTTTCTTATTAGGTATGTAGAGCTGGTTGGTCTAGGTTTCAGGTTCTATCAGATTTTATTTTGGAGGGAAGTGATGGCTTCAGTTCAGCTAATCAGGAGTTCCCACAGAGGCCCAAGTCAGACTCCAGTCAGGTACACTCAGGCTTCCTTCTAATGGTTTGACCCCTACTAGTGGGAACTCACAGCACAATTTGAGGAGTTCACCAAGGGGAGGCTGGAATTCGGCACAGTCAGGCAGTCTGCTGAGGTCTCAGTTTCTACTGTAGGGCAGAGAGGTTTAGCTCTGATGAAGTTGGAGGGGCCACATATGGTCCCAGTGCAGGGAATTGGGCATGGCACGATTTGAGGAAACTGACCACCAGGCAGAGGCTGGCTCCAGGCACTCTGAGGGCAGTCTGCTGAGATCTCAGCCCCTACTGTAGGGCAGAGAGGTCTAGCCCTGGGGACGTGGGAGGGGCTTCATGTAATCCCAATTAGGGGGTTATTCATGGCTGATTTGGGGAGGCTCCCCACCAGGCAGAGAACAGATCTAGGCACTCTCAGGAGGTCTGCTGAGGTCACAGCCCCTACCCTACTGTCTCACACATGTCATTTTATAAGAAATTTCATGACTTTTCTCTGGGTGCTGAACCATTTTTAGCTTCTCTGCAGTTTACAAGTGAGTCCCTCACTATGCTCACATGTCTCATTCACTGCATTTCACCAACATTCTGGATTATCTTTTAAGTTTTAGAAATTCTGACAAATATAGTAGATACCTCATTATGGCTTTAATTTGCATTACCCTAATGTCTAATGATGCCGAAAATGTTTTCACATGCTTACTTGGCAACTGTAGATATTTTCTAGTGCAGTATCTCTTTGTATCTTTTACTGACTTTATAATTAGAATGCTTTTTGAGTTTTAGAACTCTATGTGTAGCATAGACATCAGTGCATTGTCAGGGATGTGGTTTACAAACATTTTCTCTGTGTTTCCATCCCCTTCACAGGATCTTTGTAGGAGCAAAACATTTTCACTTTGAGTGATACATTTTAATCACTTTTCTTTTTAGAGACTTGCATTAGGCCATCTAACAGTGTCTCATCCAGCCCCACATCCTAAAGATTCTCTCCCATTTTTTTTTCAAAATATAGTGTAGTATTATATTTACATCTTATCTTTGATCAGTTTTCAGTTAATTTTTGTAAGATGTAAAGTTTAAGTTGAGTTTCATATTTGTTAATCAATACTACTATAGTTTGAATTTGTCCCTCAAATTTTATGTTTGAAATTTAATCCTGAAAGTCATACATTAGTGGTATTTGAGTAGTGGGACCTTTGGGAGGAAACTAGTTCCATTTGTGGATTGATGGATTAGTTATCCTTTACTAGCTTAATCTACCTTCTTATGTGTAAAATGGAGGCTATAATTCTTTTCAAGAACACTGTGAGAATTAAATGTGATATGTATATAAGCTGGCAAGTGTGATACCTGGCAGCTGCCAGGCACTTGGAAGATGTTGGCATCTTTCTCCACCTTCCATCATTTCCTTCTTTTCAGCTTGGGAAGTGGGGCTCTTCCTTGGATGTTTAGCCTGTATTTTATTTTATTCTTTTTTCCAAAAATTTTTCTAGAGAACCTACTGTCACCAAGTTGATGCTCAGTATTTAGTTGTAGAGGGCCTCTTAAATGCAGTTGCTGATCCCACCCTGTTTCTAAGTTAGTAGGTGTGATGACTGGCACTATCAACTCGAGGGATCTAGAATCACCTGCAATATGGGCCTCTGGCAATGTCTGTAGGGAACTATCTTATAACATTAATTGAGCTGGGAGACCTGCCCACTATATGTAGTGCCATTCCCTAGGCAGGGGGTCCTGGACTGTATAAAGGTGGAAAAGTAAACTGTGAACTAGAAAATGATTTGCAAGAATGAGTGAAAAGCACTCAAACTACTCCAGGAAGGGAAGATATTGAGGAATGGTCAGTTCATCCAGAATGCTGAAAGGGCTCAGGAATCGGTAGAACCAGATGTTGAGGAGTTGGAGGAAAAGTAGGATGACCAAGCAACCAGGGCTGGTTTTTCAGTGGGGCATCTTTACCCCATGCAGTGAGGCATTTGTGACCCCACAGGCCACAATGCGTTTAATCCCTGGCACTCACTATATTGCCCAGACTGGCCTTGAACTCATGGTAATGTTCCTACTTCCTGAATGCTAAAATTGCAATTCTATGCCATTATGCTTAGCTAATCTTTAGGGATTTCAAGTCAGAGTTTACAGACTTAGTGACTACAGGTTGTCCCTGCAGCTGTCGGGAGATCACAGGATCTGTATTTGAGTGTGGACTTTATGGTGCAGCTGTAAATGTGGGGTGCCCACTCTTCTCTAAATAAGCCCTTACCCTATGTTCCATTAAAAAATAGTAATAAATAAAATA
>NW_008356263.1:1785990-1815370 GCF_000622305.1 Nannospalax galili
CTGTGAAAAGAGCAGCAACAAACATGGATGTACAAGTGTCTCTGCAATAAGATGAGTTCTTTGGGTGTATGCCAAGGTGTAGTATAATTGGGTTAAATGGTAAGTTTATTTGTAGTTTTTTAAGAGTTCTCCACACTGCTTTCCATAGTGGTCGCACCATTTTGCAGCCCCACCCGCAGTGAAGGAGTGTTCCCCTTTCTCCACATCCTCTCCAACATTTGGTGTCATTTGTTCCTTTGATTTTAGCCAATGTGACTGGAGTAAGAGAAAATCTTAAAGTGGTGTTAATTTGCATTTCCCTGATTATGAAGGATGTTGAACACTTTTTAAGGTGCTTCTTAGCCACTTTTATTTCTTCTTTGGAGAACTTTCTGTTAATATCCATAGTCCATCTTTTAATTGGGTCATTTGTTTTCTTGATACTTTTTTTTTAGTTATTTGTATGTTATGGATGTTAATCCTCTGTCATCAGATGAGTAGCTGGTGAAGATTTTCTCCCACCCTGAGTTTCCTCTTCATTTCCTTGGTTGTTTCCTTTGCTGTGCAGAAGCTTTTTTAGTTTAATGAGGTCCCATTTGTTTATTGTTGATCTTAATGCCTGAGCAACTGATGCCTGATTTAGAAAATCATTTCCTGCACCTGTATCTTGTAGGGAACTGTATGTTTTCTTACAGTTTCAGAGTTTTAGGTTTCACATTGGGATCTTTGGTCCATTTGGGGTGACTTTTTTGTAGGATGATAGATAAAGATCTAATCACATACTACAGGTGAAGATCCAGTTTTGCCAAGCACCATTTGTTGAAGATGCTATCTTTCCTACAGTGTGTGATCTTTACAACTTTGTCAAATATCAGATAGTTGAAATTGCATTCATTCATGTTTGGATCTTCTCTTTTATTCATTGATTTACTGGTCTGTTTTTGCACCGATACCATGCTGTTTTTATCACTATAGCTTTGTAATATAGTTTGAGATCTGGTATGGTAAATTCCTGCCCCCCAGCATTGCTCTTTGTGCTCAGAATTTCTTTGGCTATCTGGGGTCTTTTGTGATTTCCTGTGAATTTTAGGATTTTCCCCCTAATTCTGTGTCATGGGGATTTTGATTGGCATAGCACTGAATGTATAAATGGCTTTTGGTAGGATGGTCATTTTCAAAATATTAATTCTACCAATACATGAGCATGGGAGGTCTTTACATCTCCTTGCATCTTACTCAGTCTCTTTCTTAAAAGATTTAAATTTTTCATTGTAGAGATCTTTAAGTCTATTCCTAGATTTTTTTGAGGCGATTGTGAATGGCAGGGTTTCCACAAACTCTTTCTCTGATTGCTTGTCATTGTATAGAAAAGTTACTGATGTGATTTTTGGGATCTCTTCTGCATAACATATTATCTGCAAAAGGGGCTAATTTGAGCTCTGCTTTTCTAATCAGTACTCCTTTAATTTTCTTCTCTTGTCTTATTGCTCTAGCAAGACTTTAAAGCACTAGGGGGTTGGAGAGGTGGCTCAACAATTAAGAGCGCTGGCTGCTCTTGCAGAGGACTCAGGTTCAGTTCCCAGTACCCAATATGGCTGCTAACAACTGTCTGTAACTCCGATTCCAGGGGTCCGACACCCTCCTCTGACCTTCACAGGCATTGTAAAACATGGGTGCATGTGCATGCAGGCAATGCACTCATACACATAAAATTAATAAATAATAGTTTCAAGTACTCCAGAAAAGGAATAAGGATAGTATAGTGTTCTAGTTCCTGATTTTAATGGGAATGCTTCAAATTTTTCTCCATTTAGAATGATCTTGGCTGTGGGTTTGTTGTATATAGCTTTAATTAGGTTGAGGTATGTTTGCTTGAGTCTAATTTCCTCTAGGACTTTGAACAAATATTTTATTTATTATTTTTATTTTATTTTATGAGTGTTTTGCTCACTTCCACAAATGCATGCAAGGTCCACACAGACAAGAAGAGGGTGTTGGATCTCCTGGAACTGGAGTTATGGATAATTGTTACATGTCATGTGGGTGCTAGGAATCAAACCCAGGTCCTCTGGAAGAACAGCAAATGTTCTTAACTGCTGAGCCATCTCTCCAGCCCCTGCTCTCTAGGATTTTTAACATAAATGCATGTTGGATTTTGTCAAAGGTCTTTTCTGCATCTATTGAGATGACCATGTGATTTTTACCTTTAAGTCCATTTATATGAATTATTGCATTTATTAACTTCTGTATATCAAATCATCCTGCATTTCTGGAATAAAGTGAGCTTGATCATGATGGATGAACTTTCTTAAATTTTTAAAATATTTTATTAATTTTTAATTTTATGTGAATGAGTATATTGCTTGCATGTGTGTAAATGCACCCATGTTGTGCAATGCCCATGGAGGTCAGAAGAGGGCTTCAGGTTCCCCTGTAACTGGAGTTATAGATGGTTGTTAGCTGCCATGTGGGTACTGGGAATTGAACCTGGGTCCTCTGCAAGAGCAGTCAGTGCTCTTAACCATTGAGCAATCTCTCCAGATCATCCCTATGGATGATCTTTTTGATGTGTGTCTGTGTGTGGTTTGCAAGTATTTTGTTGAGAATTTTTGCATCTGTTTATTAAGGATATAGGTCTATATTTTTCTCTTTTTTTGTGTTGTGTGTTTACCTGGTTTTAGTATTAGAGTAACACTGGTTTCATAGAAGTTTGGAAGTTTTCCCAATGTTTCTATCATTTTGAATAATTTAAGTATTATTGGTTATAGGTTTTTCCTGGTGGTCTGGTAAAATCCATCTGGGCCTGGGTGTTTTTTCTTTTTTCTTTTTTTTTTTAATAGTTGGGAAGCTTTGTATTACTGTTTCAATTTCCTTATTTATTATGCCTCTGTTTAAACTGGCAATCTCTTCTTGGTTTAACTTTGGTGGATCCATTGAATTTAGAAATTCATCCATTTCTTTCAGATTTTCAAATTTAGTAAATATATGTTTTCAAAGTACCCCCTTATTATGTTCTGGATTTTTCTTTTTTTAGTGTCTGTTGTGATATTTCTCCTTTTATCTCTGATTTTGTTGATTTTGATTAGTTCTTTCTTTCTTTTGGTTAGCTGGGCTAAGGTCTGTCTATCTTGTTTATCTTTTCAAAGAACTAGCTCTTAGAGTCATTGATTCTTTGTATTGTTTTCTTTGTATTTCATTAATTTCTGCTCTGATTTTTATTATTTCTTCTTATCTGTTGGCTTTGGTTTGTTCTTGATTTTCCAAATTCTTGAGTTGTACCGTTAAGTCATTTATGTTTGTTCTTTCTGATTTTTAATGCAGGCACTTAGAGCTACGAATTTCCCTTTTAGAGCTGCTTTTAACGAGTCCCCGGGGGATTGTTGTGTTGTGTCATTTTCATTTTGTCATTTCATTTTGTCAGATATTGGAATAGCAATTCCTGCTTGTTTCTTAGTGCCATTTGTTTGGAATATTTTTTCCATCCTTTCACTCTAAGGTGATTTCTGTCTTTTGAGGTAAGTTTCTTGTAGACAACAAATGGCTGGATTTTTTTTTTCTTATTCTATTCAACTAGCCTGTGTCTTTTGACTAAGGAGTTGAAATCAATTGATATTTAGAGTTATTGAAAGGTGTGGATTGGTTACTATTGTTTTATCTTCTTTTTGTGTTCTCAGACTTATTTTATGTTTCTTTATACCTTCATTTGTTTTCTCTCTGTAACCTCTCGAGTATGGCCATTTCTTTATTTGGTCTTTTGTGTTGCTTCGAGTATTCTCTGCAGGGCTGGTTTGGTGGATATGAATTCTTTCAGCCTCTTTGTAACATTGATATTTTTCTTTACCCTTTGTGTATGGGTGGAGTATTCTGGGTTGGCTCTATGATTGTTTTGAACTGGAAATACTTTGGTCCAGGCTTTTCCGGCTTTTATAGTTTCACTGAAAAGTCATCTGCAATTCTGATATAAAATGTAACTTGCGACCTGGCGTGGTGGAGCATGCCTTAATCCCAGCACTTGGGAGGCAGAGGCATGTGGATCTCTGTGAATTCAAGGCCAGCCTGGTCTACATAGTGAGTTTCAAGTTTCAGGAGAGCTGGGGCTGAAGGGAGACCCTGTCTCAAAAAAAAGTGACTTGTTGCTTTTCTCTATCTGCTTATAGTACCCTCTTCATTCTTTACATTTAGCATTTTTACTATGATATGCCATGGGGATTTTCTGTCCTGGTCCTGTCCAATATGTGTTCTGTGTGCTTCTTGTATCTGTATAGGGATGTCTTTCCTTAATTTGGGGGTTTTCTTCTATAATCCTGTTGAAGATCTTGTCAATGCTATTGACCTAAGTAAGACTTCTCTTTCCTCTATTCCTATGTGTAGATTTGGTTTTTTTCATGGTGCCTACATTTCCTGCATATTACATTCCTGCTTTTGTTTTTAAGGTTTCAAATTCTTTGCTTGAGCAGTTCAACTCTTCAGCTTTGTCATCCAGTCTTGATACTGTTTTCCATTTTGTTCATTCTGCTTGTGAGACTTCCTCCTGCCATTTTAAAATGGTTTGTTGAAAATTTTTAATTCCATTCTCATTTCGACTTGAGTTTTCTTCAATATTTCCATCTCTTTTGTGAACTTAATTTTCAAGGCCTGAATTGTCTTTGTCATTTCATTCAGTCATATATTTGCATTTTCTTGAGCTCCAGTCAGGAGTTTATTCCTATCCCCTTTGAGTTCTTTGTGTGTTCTTTGAAGTCGTTGAATTCTTTGATCATATTTATGACTGTTCTTTTAAATTCTGTGTCCTGGGGTTCCTCTGGGTGGCTCTCATTGTAGTACACTTCTGTAGGACTGGTGGGTTTGATGGGGACGTATTCTCTGGGTTTTTCATATTATTTGTTTTGCATTGTAGTTTGGGCATATGGATTTCTTTTGTTGGTTGTGTGTCTAATGCGAAATTACAGCCTCCCTTTGTTTGGTTGGATCCCTCTGCTTATGTTGTTGACACAGCTTTGTTGTTTTCTAGTTGGGGATGAGCAGTTAGTTGGTTTGTGCTGCAGGTTCTCACTTTTTTTTTAAATTGGTGGGACAGGATGATTCCAGCAGAGCAAAGAGGCCTAGGCCCAAGTCAAGACTACAGGGATCCAGTGGCTGGGTTCTGGCAGGCTGGTCAGGAGGTCTCAGGAAGGAAGATCAGGAGTAGGGCTTACAGCCAAGGCAATGATAGGAATAGTTCGGGGTGCTGCAGAGCACCTTTGAGTTTTCCCACAAGAAGAGCTCGACATGAGAAGCAAGGGAAGGAGGTGGTTTGATTCTGAGGTGGCTGAAGGAAGCATGTTTGAGAAAACAATCAGAATGACAGGAGACAGAATGTGCAAAGCCTCTGCCATTGCATTCATGCCAGGAGCAGCAATGTTGGTGCTTCTGGCCTGTTTCCACGTACAGGCTGAGCAGTCTCCTGAGGTTCATAGAAAGCAGAAAGAGATGCACCAAGCCCCCGACGTAGGACACAATCAGTGTGGATGGAATTGTCTCCCGTAGCTGTGGCCAAGCACTTGAAGTGTGGGGCACCTGACACATCAGTTTCTGCTTCCAACTTGCTCCTTCAGTTCCCTGTGCTAACTAGTATCTTCTAACCTTATTTATTGGGAAATCAGTGGCTTGAAGTCTCATTAATATGGAGAGAACTAAAGTTGCTGAGTAAATCATCCTGGGCCCCCTTTCTCCTGCATTGATGGCACACTTAGTCCTGGGATGGCAGTTTCTTCTTAAGTCTCCCATTGTCTGCAGCTGCTGCCTGGGTTCTGATTGCCATCATTTTTCAACTGGATACCTGTTCGATTTCTTGGCTTGTTCCTTTGGGCTGTTCTTTTCTCCAGTCAACTCTCAAAAAATCCAGTCCTGGGGCTTATGGATGCAGCTCAGTTGGTAGAGTGCTTGCTTGGCATACACAATGCTCCAGAGTGCTGCATAAACCTGGTGGGACCGTGTACCTGTAATTCCAGCACACAGGAGGTAGAGGCAGGAGGCTAAGAAATTCAAGGCCATCCCCAGATATATATCACGTTTTAGACCAACCTGGATACAGGAGACCTGTCTCAATAAAAAAATTAATGTCTGGTTTAATAGGCATGAGAATTCTTTAAGTGACTCATATCTTTGTCCTTTAGGCAGGTTAAGCCATGGTCAATTCTCAGACCCCCTAAGGTCCTATGCAGGTCAGTTTCTATACAGAGTTTCATTCTAAGATATATAGTACAAGCTGGTAATGAAGCCACTAATATCATTGCTGTGAAGATTAAATAATATGTATTTAGTGTCTACCCTGCAACGAATCTAGCTTCTTTACTCTGAGTTATAATACAATTAATTTTTAGAGCACTTTTAGGTTCATAGCAAACTATCAACATTCTAAACTAGAGGGGTACATTTGTTATGATCCACAAATCCACACTGATGCAACATTATCATTTAGGGCTCAGAGTTTACCTTAGGGTCTCTCTTGGTGTTGTGCATTCTGTAGGTTTTTGACAAAGTACAATGATGCGTACCACTATAGTATTGTACATGGTAGCTTTACTACCCTGAAAGTCCTCTGTGTCCTTCCTGTTTGTTGTTCCTTCTTCCTGAGCCCTAGGAGCTGCTGATCCTTTTACGGTTTCCATATCACCTTTTTCAGAATGCCATCCAGTTGGAATCACTCAGTGATTGGCTTCTTTCATTTAGTGATATACACTCAAATTTCCTACATGTATTTTCATAGCTTGATAGTTCATTTCTCGTTGCTGAATAATATGCCATCGTTTGGATGTGTTATAGTTCTTCTCTCCACTTACCTGTCAATAGCTATCTTGGTTATTTCTAAATTTTCTAAATTGTTACTAAATTGTTTCTAAATTGTTTTCTAAATTGTTATCCATGTGCAGGGTTTTGCATGGCCATAAAAAACATGACTGCTGGATCATATGGTAAGAGTTTTGTAAGAAATTGCCAGTGTCTTCCAACATGACTGTAAAATTTAATAATACCACCTCTGTCTCTTACAATCTTTCCACTCCCTCTTTTATAATGATCCCTGACCCTTGAGAGAAGATAGTATATTTATTAATTTTAATTGAGTCCAGGTTATTAGTTCTTTCTTTCATGAATCATAGTATTTAAAGGAGTCTTCACCATTACCCAAGATCATTTAGACTTTTATTCCTATGTTATCTTCCAGGAATTTTATAGTTTTGTGTTTTTAAAAAATATTTTATTTATTATTTTTATTTTATATGTATGAGTGTATTGCCTGCATGTAGGTAGGTGCACCTGTGTTGTACAATGCCTGTAGAGGTCAGAAGAGGGCATCAGTTACCCTGGAACTGGAGTTATGGATGGTTGTCAGCCACCATGTGGGTGCTGGGAATCAAACTCGGGTCCTCTGCAAGAGCAGCCAGTGCTCTTAACCATTGAGCCATCTCTCCAGCCCTATAGTTTTGTGTTTTATATTTAGGTATAAGATCTACTTTGAGTTAATTGTCACTTCAGTTTTTATTTTTACACGTCTAGCATCATTTACTGAAAATCCCTTTTCTCTCTATTGTACTGCCTTACTCTTTCACCAAAGATCTGGTGAGGTGAGTCTGCTTCCATGCTGGTGATTCCGTTCCATTGGTTTATTCGTGTATTCTTTAACCCAAGCAAAATTGTCTTGATTACTTTAACGTCATAGTAAAATTTGAAATTAAGTAAGGTTAGTCCTCCAGCTTTTCTCCTTCAATGTTGTATTGGCTTTTCTGGGTCTTTTGCTTCTAATATGAATAGTTTGTTGTCATCCACAAAATTACCTACTATAATTTTGGCTTTAATTGCATTTAATATATAGATCAAGTTGAAAAGAATGACATTTTGTCAATATTGAACCTCCCTAACCATGAGCTGGACGCTTCTCCACTGATTCCTTCCTTGCTTTCTTTCATCAGAGTTTGATAGTTTTCCTCATACATATCTTATGTGTACTCACCCAAGTATTTCTTTTTAAAGTTCTAATGCAAACACTATTTCATTTTTAAATTTCAGATTTCCCCTATTCATTGCCGATATATAGGAAAGCAATTACTAGGCTTTGTTATAAATGGCCTAATGTATTTCAAAATGGTTCCCTTTCTCCATGGCCGTTTCTCCAGTGTCCACTATGAGAACCTGGTGGATCCCTGAAGAGAAAACTCACAAAACATCCCCCTCCCCACAATTGGGCCCCTCTGAATTTTTATCTCTCTGATTTGTCCAGAATAAGCCTTCAGCAGTTTGCCAGCTGCAGTGCAGGCCCCCCCGGCACTTGCTCCTATATGGTTTCTACTCCGAATTTTGTTCTAGTAAGCTGTGATTTGTCTTCCTCCAGGTTTGGGGGTGGCAGTCTGTCCTGTGACCTCGTTTCTCTGACAGATCTAGGACAAGTTGCTGACTTTTCAGTTCGCTCAGCTTTTTGCTAGTTGTTAGGACAGGGTGACAACTTCTAGTTTCTTACCTGCTGGACTGAAAACCAGGCAGTGATTTTTTTTTCATTTCTAAAATTAGATAACACAAACCAGGAGTGGTGGTGTGCCTTTAGTCCCACTCTGAAGGGAGAGACAGATGAATCTCTGTGAGATCAAGGCCAACTTGGCCTACATAGGAGTTCCAGGCCAGCTGGGGCTACCAGGAGACCCTGACTCAAAACAAACAAACAAAAAATGAAAAAAAAACCAAAACAAAACATAAATATGTTTTGAAATATGCAGCATAAAATTTTCCATGTAATCATCTGTCATTATCCAATTCAGTGGCATTGTACATGTTCACACTGCTGTTTGGTGATCATTGTTACCCATTTCCAGAACCTTTTCATCACCCCAGAGTGAAAATTAAACACTATATGCTAACTTCCCATTAAGTGCTAGCTGTATCTTTTTATTGATACTGCCATTACTGAAATTTTTCTCTTTTTTTAAGTTTTTTTTTTAACGTGCCAACAGAAGCCAAGCTAACTGAAAAATTTTCTCTTTTTTTTAATTTTTTACATGCCAATACACAAAACAGGACACCTTGTGATATTTTAACTCATGAACATATACGATGCTTACATACGTTACATTTCTCTCCCTCTCAAGCATACATCACATCTTTATGGTGAAAACATCCCAAAGGCTTTCCTACAGCTTTTAAAATGAGAAACAGCCCACTTTGCGGTATCACACCCGTACTTCTTACCGGGGCCCTTTCAATCTCGTCCTTACATTCAGAACCAATTTGAGGGCCTGCAAAATGGCCTGTTGAGTAAAAGTGCTTGCCCAGAAAGCCTGACCTGATTTTGATCACCAGGACCTATGGTGATAGAAAAACTGATTCCTGGAAAATGTTGTGCTCTGTCCTCTACATTCAGTACCAGTGACACACATAATAATAAAATTTGGGGGAAAAAACCTCCCACAAAATCTAGTGTGGCATACTGGGATTCACTTATAATCCCAGCTATTTGAGAGGTTGAGGGATAAGAATAGCAAGTTCAAGATCAGCCAGGTCTATATAGTGAGTCTCAGGTCAGCTAGAGCTACACCGTGAGACCCTCTGTCTCAGAACAAAACAGTTCAGTGGCAGAGCCCATTACTAGAAAGGCAAAGGAAAAATGTAGCACTGATGATTTGTCTGTTTTTGAGACAGGGTCTCACTATGGTCCCTTCCTGCCCTGGAATTCATTATGTAGACTAGACTGGTCACAGACCAGTCAGGCTCACAGAGATCCACCTGCATCAGTGTTGGGCTTAAAGGTGTGTGCCACCATGCCTGGCCACTTCAAAAAATATGTATATTATTTTATTTTTAATTATATGTATGTATGACATATGATATGTATGTCTGTGTGTGGTTTTGTGCAGATGTCTGCAGAAGCCAGAAGAAGGCATCAAAACCCCTAGAACTGGCCTTACAGGTGGTTGTGAAGTGCCTGACATGGGTTCTGGGAACTGAACTGGGGTCTTCTGGAAGAGCAGTAAGTGCACTTAACCGTTGAGCCATCTTTCAGAACTCATCCTGAAAATTTTCTTTTTTAATTTTAATTTTTAAGTATGTTTATATGTGTGTCTGTGTGAAGGGTATATGCACATGAATGCAGTTGCTCATGGAGGCCAGAAGAGGGCACTGTATCTCCTGGAGCTGAAGTTACAGGTTGTTGTGAGCCACCTATTGTGAGTGCTGTGGGAATTAAATTTAGGTCCTCTGCAAGAGCAGCAACTGCTCTTAACTGCTGAACCATCTCTTCAGGCCCCATCTCAGCAAATTTTCTAGGTGGACGTTGGACATCATTCTCATGTGTGTATTTGAGCCAGAGCATCAATAACTGCTTTTGAGAAGGGGGGAGGTGCTGATACAGAGATCAAAGGATGTGCTGCAGAGAAAGGATGGAGCACAGTACGCTCCTTTACGTTAGAGCAAGCAAATCGCCCTGGAAGTTGCTCCTAAATGGAAATACTTATCAAGGTAAATGTCCTGGGCCCACATTGACTTCATCTCACTGGTTTTGTTTTATTGTTTCATCTGTGGAAACTTGAAACTCCCAGAGAGATAGAGGAGAAGATTCCATGTGCTAATCTCATTTCCAGCTGCTATTGATGTCTGAATTATGATGCTCTCTGCTTTTAAAGACTGTTGTAACAGAGCCATTCCCCTCCTTAGTGAGCCAAGGGGCCACTGTGACGCATGTTCATCCCAGCAACAGAGAACAGTGGAGTCAGTACAACCTTTCTGCAGGGTAATTTGGCGTACTTAAATTTGTAGAGCCTACAGTTCACCAGTTTTAGTTCAAGAATTTAATTTATCAGAAAGAAGTAATTAGATGGGTAAGGGTGTTTATGTAAAGGTGTTCAGTGCAGATTTATTTATAATTGTGAAAAAATGGGAACCATTCTAAATATCCAACAAGAAGGGACAGGACACATCTAGCCGATGGTATGGTTCCTGTGCCACTGTCAGCAAAGATGAGGTAGAAATATAGGTAAGGAGAGACTTCCACAGTATTCAGACATATCCTGCAGAATGCTTCCGGCAGAATCACTCTTACTTTCTAATACCCAAATTTATACCTGTGTTTTGTGTGTATCTCAATAACAGCATCTTTCCTTGGCATTGTTCACATAAGAAAACACTTATCTATCTTAAACTCAATAGAATACTCCAAAATATTTTTTTTAAAAAAAGAAAAATCAGAATTATGTGTAGAAATATAGAAAAAAGTAACCGAATGACCCACAGCCTTCAGTTCCAAAGGGTTATGTTTAGAGTCCTGGGTTGCTGCCTCCTTCGGCTTCTATGCCCATTCCCCGTCTGTCCCGGCTAGAGCACTGGGGTGTTACCTAGATGTACAGCAAGCATTATACAACCGTAAGGATGTAAGGCCTGGGAGGAAGGTCTTCATGTTCTGGCAGAGAAGAACAGAGGGAAGAGGGGGTGTGTACCAGACCTGAGACATACAGCCTTAGGTATCGCTGCTTTGTCATGTGCATGCCTCCTAGTATAGTTATCATTTCCTTTCCCCTTCTTCCTGAAAACAGATAACAATGTATCACATACTGGTAAGAACAAGAACCAGTTAAATAAAAAAGAAGATAAGGGATCAACCTCTGTGCTGGAGAGACGGCTCAGTGGTTAAGAGCACTGGCTGCTCTTGCAGAGGACCTGAGTTCAGTTCCCAGCACCCACTTGGTGGCTAATAACTGTCCATAACTCCATTTCTAGGGGATCTGACATCGTCTTCTGACTTCTGCTGGTATTGCAGGATATGGGTACACACACACACACACACATATGTCACTTATATACATGTAGGCAATACACTACACACATAAAATAAATAATAAATATTTTTAAAAGACCAACCTCATGACAACAAAGTGGTTGTGTACTGTGGCTCTGCAGGCATTAAGAGAAGCCATGTTACTTTATACGAAGCAAGTTTTTTTATTGTTGTTTAAGATTTATTTACTTTTTGAATTTGTGTGTGTGTGTGTGCATGCGCATGTGTGTACACGTGTGTACCTACATCATTTTATGTGTACCACACATGTGCAAATGCCAGTGGAGGCCAAAAGAGGACATGGATCATCTGGAACTGGAGTTACAGGTGGCATTGAACCCCCTGATGGTGCTGCAAAAGCAGTAAGCACCTTTAACTGCTGAACCATCTCTGTAGTTCCATTGTTGTTTTGGTTTTTGTGCTTGTTTGGTTTTGTTTTTTGAGACAGGGTCTCTCTATATCCTTAGCTGGCCTAGAACTCATTATGTAGACTAGACTGGCCTTGATCTCATAGAGATCTGCCTGCCTCTGTCTCCAGAGTGCTGAGATTAAAGGCGTGCACCACTACGCCCAACTCCCATTGTTGTTTGGAGGCAGTGTCTCACATAGCCCAGGCTGGCCTCAGATTTGTGATGATCCTCCTGTCTGCCCCTTCCCAAGCGCTGGTGTTATAGGATGTGCCATCACACACATCTGTAAAGCAAGTGTTAAAAACCATTTCAATTGTTGGGAAATCTGAATGCAATGTTATAATTGTGTGTGTGTGTGTGTGTGTTTACACATGTAGGTGGGTGCATGTGCCTATATGCAAGAATACGGAGGTCAGAGGAGGGCATCTGCGGTCATCCTTTATCACTCTCTGCCTTATTTCCTTGAGACAGTGTCTCCAGAGCTTGCAGTTTCTCAACTAGGCTGACTGGCCAGCAAGCCCCAGCAACCCTCCTCTTTCTACCCTGCCTCCTGACCCTAGCATTGTGCATCCACACCTAGTTTTTTACGTGGATGCTGACGATCTGAATTCAGGTTGTCATGCTTGCTCAAAAAATGCTCTTACCCATCAAGCCACCTCCCCAGCCTCACAATTTCGACATTTTGTAGCTTAACACGATAGGTTGCTTTTGCTTAATAGATTTTATTTATAGGACACTTTCTGCTCTGTGTACTTCATGTCTTCACTGCGCACAGCTTCCCTTGCCGTCACTAGCCCTCTGCAGCACGGTATTGTTAGAATCAATAACCTTGCACTGAGACATCATAATCACTCAAGGTCCACAGCTAGCATGATGTTCATACTTGGGTTGCATACTCTATGGATTTGGACAAATCCATCAAAGGAGCATAGTTTCATTTCCCAGAAACTCCTCTGTGCTCTAGAGTAGTTTTAAAAACTTATAGGCATATTACTCAGTACCAGTAAAGTTTTAAGAAGTTGGTTGCATTTTTGACTGACGTGTAATGCAGTATAATTTTTCCTATTTAATATAATGGGTCCCCTTCTGGCATTTTCACCAAGAACATGCTTTTTAAAGAAACACTTTAGTGGCATTAAATGGGAGACACTTGAACTAAGTTAGAAAGCATGTCACAAACAATTTTTATACTATTCCAGTTAGGAAGCTTTGGGTGTGCGCAGCTCAAATTGGTGAAAATACAAATGTAAATTTGTTTCACGTAAGAAGATCAGAGCTAGGGACTGGAGAGATGGTTCAGTGGATAAGAGCATGTGCTGCTCTTACAGAGGACCTGGGTTTGATTTCCAGCACCCATGTTAGGCAGCTTACAGCCACCTGTAACGCCAGCTCTAGGTAGTCAAGTACTCTCTTCTGGACTCTTTAGCTACCTCCACTTTCATATACATATACACAGATACACACATGGGCACATAATTAAAAATAAAATAAAATTTAAAAGATTAGAAATAGAATGTTCCCAGAGGTGGCTGATTCAGCCTCATAACATATCATCAAGGAGTTAAGTTCTTACTATGCTTCTGTTTTGCCATCCCAGGGTCATTGGTCATCTTCTTGGTCTCCTGTCCTCCTGGGCCCACAATGCTGCCATTATTCCAGCTGTTCATGCCACTGGCAATATAGAAGTCAAAGGACTGTAACCTCATACCTTTTTGAGCTTTAGGAAAACTTTCCCAGAGCCTCCATCAGATTCCTCCTTATCAATGACAGCTAGAACAGAGTGCAGGGACCGTGAAGTATTGGTACAGGTAGATCTCAACCCAGCAGAACACTGGTGATACCTGCCACATCTTCATTCCTGAATCCAACAGACTAATAGCGCCAATATAATGTGAAGAGACATCTGCTGGTAGGGGCAGGAGTTCTGGGAAATATTTCTTTACTCTTCAAAGACACAAGAAAGGAGGTCTCTTTTTTCTCTAGATACAACACTGGTTACATGTGATGCCTGACACAGCAGCTGCTATGCTATGAGTATGTAGGGTCAAAGGTCAATATGCTGTGCTAAGATTATGGTTGGTAGAGTAAAAATATACAATCAGACTCTATTTTGATGACATGTTTTTAACTTCCATACAATAAAGCACACTACACTTAAAAGTACATCTTGGGCCAGGTGTGGTGGTACATACCTTTAATTCCAGCACTCGGGAGGCAGAGGCAGGCGGATCTCTGTGAGTTCAAGTCCAGCCTGGTCTACCTACATAGTGAGTTCCAGGCCAACTGGGGCTACAGGGAAACTCTGTCTCAAAATCTCTCTCTTTGTACATGTCTACACTCATGTAACCAGTTCCCAGAAAATGAATAATACCTTCCCTCTGGAAGTATATCTCAGACCCAGTTACAGGGAATAGAGAGGATTAAGATAACTCATGAGGAGTATAAATCACATCAGGATCTTGCCATCAAAGCAGACCATTATCACTCATAGGCCTAAAGATTCAAGATGAAGGATGTGTTACTAGAACCTTGTGAGACCGTAGCTATGGAAAGGGGATGATCTAGTAGGGTCTATGGCTGTAGGGAACATGGTTATCGTGAGAACTACGGGCAGGGTTCTCTTACCCTCTGATTTCTTCCCACTGCACCACTTGCTGAACCAGAGGTCAGAGGGTAACCCATGGAGTTGGTATGTAGAGGCCAGCATCCTGGGACACAAAGACCAGGAGAGGCAGATTGGAGCTGGGAGAAGAAAGACATGGCTGTTGTCACCCTCATTCTCAGCATGAGCTTCGTGAGGATGTACACTGAGTCTCTGAAAGTAATGTCACATAGTGTTTTGTACACCTGCTGACACACACCAGAATCACAGAAAATAAAAGTTTGTTTTCTAGGCTCAGAACTAACCATAACTAACTAAGAGATTGACTGTATAAACTGCATAACTGTATTTCCAAAATGACCACACAGTGTCTCTGGTCTCATGTACTCTTATAGACATTGCCATTCCCAATCATGAGACAAATCATTCCCTTCTCCTTAAATGGGGAAGGATTTTGTCATTGTCTTGAAAGAGCATGTGGCAAATGTGAGGCTCTGTGACTTCTAAGGTAGGCCATAAACAATTATGTGGAAGCTGGGCATGGTGGCTTATTGCCTGTAATCCCAGAACTTCAGAGACTAAGGCAAGGGGATCATGGATTTGAGGCTAGCCTGGACTACATAGTGAGTTTCAGTCCAACCTTGGTTATATGATGAAAACCTATCTCAACAGAAACAAATCAAAACAAAGAGGTAATTTGGCTTCTTGGAACTTTCTCTCTTGGCATATTCACCCTGAGAAGCCAGCCACCACCATCATGATCACATGAAGAACACATGCTAGTGTTCTGGGTGATTGTTCAGCTGGGGTCCCTGCTGCTCATCTGCATCAATCACTAAACAAATGAAAGACTAGAAGTGATTCAGGCTCAGTATTCCAACCACCCAGTGTCACTGTGGGATGCAGAGGCAAGCTTTTCCTTCCAAGTACTACCCAAACTAAAGATTTCTGGACAAAATAAATGTTGGTGTTTCACTGAGGCTCTGTGTAATTTGTTACAAGTGATAATGGCTATAAAGGAGCAATATGAAAGGGCTGAACTGAGGCTCTAGAGCCAGACCGCTTGGGTTTGAGTGTGCTCTCTGTGACGTTTTCCCTTGTGTAATTGTTAACAAGTTGTTCCAATTCTAAACCTCAGTTTCATGTGTAAAATGGGACCAATGACATTAGAATCTCATTAGGATTAGTGTGGAAAACACTTGGGCTAGTGCTTTGCGCATAGTAAATTATGACTACTTATCACTGGCTCCCAGAAACACCATCAGGAAAAACTACTGTTCAAACAAAGCTAATTGCATATTTTTCTATAGTCAGAGAGAATAACATCTTGAATTCTTAGAAGATCTCACAGTGAAGAAATTAAGAAAGGATACGTACAGGGTTTAAAGCTACACTAGGTCATTTATAGATGGATTACCAGAGGGAGGTTGTGACTGGGCAGAGGTTATGACAGGCTTGCTTTGATGGGTGGACACGGTGAGGCAAGCACCTTGAGGTGAGTCTTCATGAGCAAGTGATCTCTGCTGACAGGTAAGGAAATTAGTTGGTTCAGTCTTATCTTCTAAGAGCAGGTGTTTCCCAGAACAAGCAATTATTATACGGTCCCAGTATTGCTTTGTAGGGAAACAGAAAAGTGCACAGCTTTCAGTTCTCACAGCCACGTATTTCCGTGGAAAATGCATCAAACCTTACCCAGCATGCTCATACATGCATGTTAACAGCGTATCTTGAACACCTCTTTCATCAACACATACCAGTTAATCTTCTTTTTAACAGTCAGCTGATATTCTCTTGTACAGATACATCACAGCTTTGGACCAATCCAGAAGTACCTATTTTCCCTGTGTGAATAGGAATATCATGAGAGCCACAGAGAGCAGTAAGCCTAAGGAGCTATGTGGTGACACTGACTGGATCTCAGAGGGGCCCAGGCCACCAGGAGGATGGTGGTGCCAGCCAGTGTCTACGGGAGTAGGTCTCTTGTTTCTGTGGCTACAGAGTTCAGCAGCTGATGCCATTAGGATACCACTGACTGGACAGAGCAAGGGGTATCTGGTGAAAGCAGCCAGAACCCAGAGTAGCACATGTGCCACGTCCCCTACTGCCATGAGGAAGTCTGTATATTACCACAGGGACAAAGAAGCAGAGGAGGAAACATTGCAAGAAAAATTCAACAGCCCTGTAGGATTTTTAGTGGATGATTTATTTTTAATATTTAAAAGAATATTTTTAGATAGTCTTACTACTTAGCCCAGCTCAGTCTTAAACTCATAGAACTTGCTATGTAGACATAAAGCTGGTCTTAAACTCAGAGATTCACCTGCTTCTGCCTTCCAATGCTAGGAGTAAAGGTGAGCACCACCATGCGTGGCTCACACACGCAGATTTTCAACCAGTGGAATCACACATATGGAAGACATTTTGGAAATAGGTCAACCATTGTCCATGACTTTTCTTTGTTGTTAAAAAACCTCAAGCAGGGGCTGCTGAAATGGCTCAGTGGCTAAGAGCACTTGCTGCAGAATAATGAAGAATTGAGTTCAGATCTCAGCACCTTTATGACAAACCAGCCACCTCACAAATGCCTGTAACTCCAGCTCAGGGGTCTGACATCCCCCTTTGGCACACACACACATGGATTACATACATATAAACTGCACACACACACACACACACAGATTACATACATATAAATGTGTAGGTGCACACACACACAGGTTACATACATATAAACGTACACACACACACACACACACACACACACACACACACACAAAGTACTTAAGGAACTGGAGAGATGGCTCAGCAGTTAAGAGTGCTTTCCAGTCTTTTAAAAAAATGTATTATTTTTATTTTATGTATCGGCGCGTATGTGAGTGTATCAGTGTCATGCAGTGCCTGAAGAGGTCAGAAGAGGGCATCAGATCTCCTGGAACTGAGTTACTGATGGTTGATAGCCACCATGTGGGTGCTGGGAATTGAATCCAGGTCTTCTGAAAGAGCAGTCAGTGCTCTTAACCACTGAGCCACCTCTGTAGCCTCGCACTTTCTGTTCTTGTAGAAGACCCATGTTCACTTCCCAGTACCTACACCAGGCTCACAACCACCTGTAGCTCCAGCTCCAAAGAATCTGACTCCCCCTTCTGTCCTCTGAGGGCACTTATACACACAGACATACACATATACATGCAATTGTAAAAATGATTTTAGAGTAGTTTAAAAAGCCCAAGCAGAAAGAACAAGAGAACAAGAGTTTATACTCACCTCCCAAACTTTTCAGTTACGTGGGGGTTTGTCACAATTGCTTTATCTGAAGAAGTTTAAAAACTACGAATAGTCTGACATTTTACTCCACATGCATCTCTGAAAAGCAACAGCACAGTTCTGCATGTTGTGGGGCATTTCGGTTGACACTGGGGACTGCTACTGACGTTGAAGTGGGCGAAGGGAGAGAGGCTGTGTCCTGCAGCCTGTGTGTCACCTCAGCTCAAGGCCAAACCACCTGCCAGTGCTCTCACAATATCACCTTGTAGGAAGACGTACTTGTGTGGGAGTGTGTGTGTGCATGCCAAAAGTGCTTTTTATGTTTTGTATTATAAAAATTGCACATAAATTGATAAAATGTAGGGATGCCTGAAGAAGCTGTAGGAAGCAGTGCCTGTGATCCAACCCTCCAATGACAACCATTGTCAGCATTTGAGTGGATTTCGTTCTGTCCCCCAGCTCTGTATCTAACTGAGATTGTACTTAACATGTACGGCAGTGTCCTATCTTTGGCATATTTTACACTGGATATTTAGTCTCCTGATCCCTGTTCACTCACCACAGCTTAATGGAATGGTATCTAACAAAAACAATGCTACATTTTCCAAAAATGCATCTGAGTTGTTGTTTGTTAATTTGCTTCTACTATACCTATTTGTAATTTCAATCCTCCAAATTTCTTTAAAATGTAGGAGTACCATGCTGTCCTCTCTTTCTCCACCCCTCACCCCTACAGGAGAGGGTAGTTGGCCTTGAGCGCTCTCTTCTCTCTCTCTCTCTCTCTCTCTCTCTCTCTCTCTCTCTCTCTCTCTCAATTTCCCTATAGCCCAAGCTGGCCTAGAACTCATTTGTTGACCAGGCTCTCCTCAAATTCACAGAGATCTACCTGCATCTGCCTCTTGAGTGCTGGGGTTAAAGATATGCTCATCACTCTGGGCCTTAGGCTTGAATTCTTGATCCCCCCACCTTAACTCCCTGAGTGCTGAGATTATAGGTATGTACCACCATGCTTGAGTTCAGGATCATTTTTCCAACGAGATGTCTAAAGCTTAGGAAGCTCATACATGGTTCTACAGCCTCTGTTCTTCCCCCTTCTAATTTATAATTTTCCCTGAAACAAACAGTTGATTCCACTTCTGCAGACGTAGAATCTTGGATGGAAAATAATCAAAAAGAGGTCATACCTGTACTGAACATGTGCAGACTTTTTTCTTGTCATTGTTCTCTAAAGGATACAGTATGACAACCATTTCCTGGCATTATCACTGTATTTGGTATCGTAAATGATTTAAAGAATATAAAAGGATGTGCTAGGGTCTGGATAGTCACAACACCATTTTATATAAGGGGTTTGAACAGCCTCAGATGGGTATCCTCGGGCTGCTAATGTCATTCCTCATGACCTAGAGTTCTGATAGTATCACCTTGTAGAAAATCTATCCTAAGTAAGATATACTTGTGCAGAAATGTGTGGGTGTCAGTGGGAAGGGTAATAACATGTTTATTCCACACATATTTATGTTTTTATTACAAAAGCAGTGATAAAGTGGTAAGATATAGGAATGTGCAGAAAGAACTGCCCCACAGATACTGAAGGGGAACTGCATCTACTTCCTGAACAGATCCAGGGAGAGAGAAGCAGGAGCACCTGGATGTTCCTGATTTAAGGGTCCTGGAGATGGACACTGTCTCCTTCTTATTGCAGGGTAGGCTGGTTGGGCAGAGGGTCTTCTGTTCTCTCTCTAAGTGTGAAGGACGGTCATGTGTCTGAGGAGGGCACTGGGAGCCGGTGATCTGGAATGCAAGTGCAAACCACCTGTAGCAGACGAAAATGGCTGCATGTTCTTTTACCCGCTTTCCATTCAAGAGGGTGTGTGTTCCTCCAGTGAAGCTGGGTACTCTGTGACTGCTTGGCTCATAAAACACAGCTGTGAAATTTAGCCATCTTCTGGTCCAGGCCTTAAGGGACATGAAGCTACCACACTCTGTTTCTTGGAAGAGTTGCTGCAAAGAAGCCCAAGCAGCCCAGTGGAGAGGCTTATGGAAAGATAAAGAGGTCACTGGTCTCTGGACTCAGGTGAACACTTAGTCAATAGCTAGTGCCAACCTGCTATTCCGGAGAGTATGCCATCTTGGAAGCAAGCAGATCCGCCCATCTTAGCAGAATCTCTCCAGCTGAGGGGCATGGAGAAGAGCTGAGCCAGCACTGCAACTTCTGCCGAGATTCCTGAGCGATGTAAATGATTGCTGTTCTTTAAGCCACCAAGTTTTGGAATGGCTATTTAGGCAGCACTGGATAACCCCACTACAACCATTTTCTGAGCCAATACACTGGGCTGAATTATATATCAAAACAACATATATTGTCTCTTTTAGTTCTCATTCTCTCCTGTAAGGTCAAACAGTGGCTACCATTTATTGAGTGCTTTCAGTAAGCCTGCTGCAATTCCATATGGTTTTCCTCTGCCAATTCGTTCAACTTCCCAATGAACATTCGTATTCTGTTTTACAGATGTGGAAACAGGGACAGAAAGACTGGAGACTTGCCTCATCACATACTGAGTGTCAGAACCAAAGACTCAATTGTCTGATTCAAAAGCCACCATCCTTGCCACTATAATGTGCTACTTCTTGAGCAGAGAGTGTTGTTACTAGTTTATAGATGAGAAGATTGAGTCTCAGAGGTGGAGAGACCTCCCAAAGGTACACAACTAATGAATAATTTCGAGCCACTCAGTCTCTGGGTTTCTTCTTCCATGGAAACTTACAAGTCCCTGGTAGGAGTTCTTTTGGGCCTGTCTCTGCCCAGCATTGGCTGGATTTTGACCTCTAATGTCATTCCTAATCTTGATTTGATACTTCTCTCTCTAACTGTGGTATCTAGTGACCATTGACTGTTCCCAATCATTTAATTCCATCTATAAAGGATTTTTATTTTTCTTTCCTTCCTTCCTTCCTTCCTTCCTTCCTTCCTTCCTTCCTTCCTTCCTTCCCTCCCTCCCTCCCTCCCTCCCTTCCTTAGGTTTCCTTTCTTTTTCCCTCCCTCCCTCCCTCCCTCCCTCTTTCTTCCAACTTTCTTTCAGCATGGTCTTATTGTGTAGCTATGGCTAGCCTGGAACTCAGAGATCTGCCTGCCACTACCTCCTGAGTGATTAATGACGTGTGCCACCACACCTAGCCTGAGACAAAGGATTTCCTTATCAACAGAATTCTTTCTGTTCAGTTCTTACTTTGTTTAGCATAAGGTTCTCTGGATTTATTCATGTGGTTGTAAATTACAGGATTTCATTTTTTATGGATGATTTATAGATATTCTAAATTACTTTGGATCTTTTTGCAATTTTATATGTATGGAAACATCACATTGTACTATGTAAATATGTGCAATATTGGGGCTGGAGAGATGGCTCAGTGGTTGAGATCACTGACTGCTCTTGCAGAGGACCCGGGTTCGATTCCCAGCACCTACATGGTGGCTACAAACTGTCCTTAACTCCAGTTCCATGGGAATCCGAAGCTCTCTTCTGACCTCCGCAGCAATGCACGACATGGGTGTACTCCCATACGTGCAGACAATACACTCATACACATAAAATAAAAATAATAAATAAAACAAATATGTGCAACATTGTGATATGGCACCTTCTTTGTGTGTGTGTACAGTGCCCAGAGGTGGGTGGATTGAAACCATTTCTAACATACTTAAGCATACACTACAGAGGTGTCAACTCCCCCTCATAGATGACAGATGACAGACTGACAGCCTGACAGAAGCAGACAACAAATGAGACCAGCACAAATATAGGCAATGACAAAACAAATACACAGTGGCCACTATCTACATACTCACACGCCAGTTCCCACAGCTGGGTTACAGATGGATCTAAGTTCCCAAGCCTGGGTTACAAATGGGCCCTGGTAATGTCTCACTAGGACCCTGAACACCAGAGAAGCGGCGGCATCCAGCCTCTCTTAAGTGTCCTCTTAAGGGCGCCTCAGACACCATCTTACCTCCAGAGGCAGGCTTCCAGAAACAGATGACTTTCTTCAAAAGTCTTTTGGGGTGGGGATGTCAAAAACTGCTGGAACAGCAGGGCAGCAGGGGCAGAAATCCCAGGCTTTGGGACGTCTTAGAGGTTACCACCCTAGGAGTCTGCCAAGACTGCTGTTCTTCCCTGCTCTGGCCCCCACGGTCTAAGGTCTATCTCTCTGGGATCTCAATAGGACATCCAAAAATGTTGTGAGGTGCTTCACCAGAGAAGACCACTCACACAAAATTTTAGCAAGTGAAAGTCTTTTATTAGCTTGCCAGCGACTACACAAGAGTGTCAAAACCCAAGTGCAATCCTGAGCTATTTCTAGGGTAAGAGTTTATACAGAAAAACCATAACCGGGGTGAAAAGTTTAAGTTCCCAAGATTACAGGCAGAAAGCCCCCTTAACAATTTCTCTTCTGTGAAGCAACAATTGCTATTTTGCAGAAGCAAGCCAAGTATAGCCAACAAAATCCATAAATATGCAGTTAACAGGTGCACTCCAGGACATGCTGACCTGTTTCCCAAAACAACCTGGGGTCTTACCGACACGTGTTCCTATACCCTAGGCCAACTGCCTGATAATTTCAGAGACTAGAGTCAGCCTAAACTTCAACATGGCGTAGCTATGGTCAAGAAGGTGCCATATCACAATATCACATAAAAATAGAACGAGATAGTAAAGTGATAGTGATTAAGGGGAAAATTCTCTAGAAGAATATGCCTCAGGTCAGGATTTTTCAGTATTCAGGGATGATTTGTGTTTTGAGTAGTTACTGGCCCAGGAAGTCTGCTCTCCCTGTGCCTTCTGCCCCAGTCGGCTTTGCAGATGTGGGATGAGTGCAGCAGGTCAGCAAGAGGAGTGGGTGAGCTTGCGTCACAGGACCTGTGACATAGGGCAGTTATTTAAGTGCGTATACTACGTTTACTTATCAGTGAAATGGGAACATTAACAACCTCCTCCTCGTAGAGTTACTGTGAAGATTGAAAGAACTGCCCAGTTCTTTCAGAGTAGGACATGCTCTGGCTGCTGGATACATACCAGCTGCAGGTTCACCTTACCCAAGACCCTTAGCTTGGTGGCTGGTGTTCAAAGACTGATGTAGAAATAAAAGGACCCAGTCGTCTTCCCAGGATTTGGAACAACACTGAATTTGGGGTACTACAAAGAATCCAAATCTTTGTTATCGAAATAATGACCACAGGGATGTAACCTTTGTAATGCTATTTGGTAATCTCCCTACACCTTGTGAAACTTTTGCTTACCACCTAGAACCAAGACTCCGCTCATCTGTCTCCCCTAACCTTATTTCCTTTGTGTTGGTTCTTTTAATCTATTGTTGTTTTTAATGTATGTATTTATTTTCATTTTGAATGTATATGAGTGTTTTCCCTATAGGTGTGTAAGTACAACTGTACATGCAATACCCACAAAGGCCGGAAGAGAGTGTTGAATCCCCTGGAACTGGAGTTATGGACAGTTGTGAGCCTTCCTAAAGGTGCTGGGAACTGAACCTGGGTCCTCTGCAAGAGCAGCCAGTGCCCTTAACTGCTGAACCATTTATCTCTTCAGCCCCTACTTTAAAACTACCCAAGTGGGAAAACTGTGAGGTCAGACTCCAGTCAAAGGGGAAAAGATTCAGTGCTCTGGCATTAGGATAAAAACCTATCAAACTTAAGCCAGGTATGGTGGTACGCACCTTTAACCCCAGCACTCCAGAGGCAGAGTCAGTTTTCTTTAAGGGCATGACCCCTGGTAGGTCCAACTTGCTCCAGTGGATGGCCCCTGTGTCAGTCAGGTTCTGTAAAGGAACAGAATTGATAAAACACATACATATATATGTGTATGTATACATACACATATATATGTATACACACACACACACACACATACACGGGGATTATTAGATTGGCTTACAGGCCTGTGTAGTTCAACATTGGCTGCGTCACACTGGAAAGGCTGAGAATCTGGTAGTTGCTGGATGTCTCCACAGTCCCAATCTGGCACTGAAGGCCTGAAGGATTCCTGGAGATCTGCTAGTCTTCAGTCTGCATTGGAATCCAAAGAAGCTGGTTCTACTATCAGTGAAGGAATGCCACAGCAACAGGATGAACTCACCAGGGAGAAAAAAGGCAAGCAGGCAAAAATTGAAAGCTCCCTTATGCCATGCCATATGGGCTGCCATCAGAAGGTAATGCCCACATTTAGGGTGGGTCTTCTGGATTCAAATAATCCAGTCAAGAAAGTCTCATTTCAGTTAATTCCAGATCAGTCAAGTTGACAACCAAGATTAGCCATCATAGTCCCATACCCAGGAACAGCACAAATTGGACTTGGTGGGTTACTGGTGGCGCACGCCTTTAATCCCAGCACTTGGGAAGCAGAGGCAGGTGGATCTCTGTGAGTTCAAGGCCAGCCTGGTGTATATAGTGAGTTCCAGGACAGCTGGAGCTACAGGGAGACCCTGTCTCAAAAAAGACCTCCCGAGTGCTGGGTTTAAAGGCCTGCGCCATATTTTTAAAAACAGAAAATTGGGGAAGTAGAGATGACTCTGTGGTTAAGAACACATACTGCTCTTTCACGGGACCTGAGTTTGGTTCCTAGCATCCATGCCAGGCGGTTCACAACCACCTGTAACTCACACGCACACACCCCCACATTCCCACACACATAGGCGTAATTTAAAATAATACAAATAAAATTTTTTTAAAAAATAAAATAAGCTTGGTGTGGTGGAGAACCTTTAATCCCAGCACTCAGGAGGCAGAAGCAGGCAGATCTCTGTGAGTTCGGGCCAGCCTGGTCTACATAGGGTGTTTCAGGCCAGCTGGGGCTATAGGGAGACCCTGTTTAAAACAACAATAAATAAATAAATAAATAAATAACAAATACAGAGAGAATTGGAGTAAGAAAGAATTGACTAATAATTGTAAAGAATGCAGGAGTACAAATTATACAGAATTCCTACTAGGGACTTAAATAGAATTTAAGACTGAAATAGAGTATCCACGAAAAAGGCCCCAGGACTGTGACCTAGACTTTGTTAGAAGGGGCATGGGGGTTTGCTGTTAGGCAAAGGGGTGTCTGAAGTACTGTGCCATCAGTACTTTGGAAAATCTGGGTTTTGGGGTCCCGGGAAGACATCCGCATGGAGATGCTATGCCTTGGAACTTGCCAACACCAAGGGAGGCTGTTCACAGGGAGGTTCCTCTCGTAATACTCCCCTCTGAAGGCGCCAGAATTTTGAGTGGAATCTGCTGGCCTCTGAGTACTGACACCAGAGCATCCTGGTGGAACTGGAGGTGGGAGAAGCTGCTTATGTTACTGGCGTTACTGCAGAAACCATCCATGCAGCTGGGTTAGGTGCTACAGAAGCTATACATGCTCCTTGCAGCTGAGACCTAGAAGCTATCTGCCTGCCTGAGCCTAGGGTACACAAACTTCAGCAGCCTGGATGAGAGGCTCACTAAGAGGAAGATGGGTCTTCCTCCTTTGCTGCCTCTCCTAGTCCCCCTACAGACAAACCTTAAATTATACCAGTTGACAAAGGAAAAGAAATGACAAGACCCAGCTGTCCTGCTGCAGAGATGATCGGAAAGGGCGAATTGGCAACTGAGAGACAGTGGAATCATGACTGGTACTCTGAGCTAGCACTGTGAATTACCATAAACTGAGCTGCCCAGCGCAGTTTATTAAGTAAGATTGAGTGAAAAGTTAAATTTTTAGAGCCCAGTTATGTTTGCCACATTTCAGTTACTTAATCACTATACATGGGTGGTGGCTACCTCATTAGAATGCGCAGATCCAGGCCATCTCCTTTATTGCTGTTATTTCTTTGCTTTGGTGAGTAGGTGCTTAGAGACAAATCTGTGTCCAAGGTCAAGGGTACGCCGTTCTCAGCCAGGTGGGCCTGCAGTGCCTCTCTTCCTCTCACTTCCTTCCCCTGACTTTCCTAGTCTGTTTGCTTTCCTGGTATTCCTTCAGTAAACTTCATTTTAACACATTGTTAAATTGGTAAAATAAAAAGCTCTAAAACGGGTACCCTTATTTTTAAAGCTGGATCAGTCCTTACAGATCAGTTCTCTCATTTTCCAAAGGAAGACGTTAAAACTCAGACAATGAAATAAGTCACCCCAAGTCACAGAATCGGAGCTGAGATGACGTGGGCATAGGATTTACTCCCTGTCTTTGAGACATGAGGGTGACATCACCCAAGGAAATAATTAGACCTGAGAGTTGACTATGATTCATGGCTGTCCTCTAAATTTCTAAATATAGGGCTGAGAAGGTTAGGTAGAGGGAGGTGTCGTGACAGCTGCAATAAGCCTGGCAGAGTCACTTGTCATCCTCACTCACGGACATGGGACTGGTTGTCTCAGCATCTGTAACTTGGAACCTTAAGTGTGCCTAGATTCCAGCCTACCTGTAGTCCTATGAATTTTTTGTTCCACTGAGCCCCCAAGGGTGTGTCTGTCCACTCAACTGACTAGTGTCCCTATTGTATACAAGGCCATAACATACTGTAATTGGCAGAAATTACAGACATAGCTCTTTGAAGATTGTCTGTATAAAAGAGGTTCGTGTGAATCTGAACCCACGAGGTGGCAGCCCGTACTGTGTAGCACTTCCTGCATCACAGTTATCTCCTAAATAGGTCCCAAAGCCACTTGTACTTAGTGGCGCACCTTGGACAGACACTGTCATCTCGTCTCTTGTCAACAAAGGTCTTGGCACTGTCCCCGAGTCCAGTCAGTCTTCCTCTAAACAGCAAAGCTGTTACTTTTCAAAAAGACAAAATTTTACACAGAAAATTCATTCTTTTGGGTGCACGCTTCTGTGAATTTTGCCAAGCATACAGTCATGTAACCACCACCTCAGTCAAAAGATAGGATAGCTGCTTCCCTGGGCCTGCCGGACTCGCAGGCCTCTCTCACCAGGGTCCCCAGGAGCACTCTGGGCCTGGCCCCGCCCTCACCTCCCTCTGCTTCCCTGGGCCTGACAGACCCCGAGACCCCCCGCCCCACCCCCACAGGTCTCTTTCTCTGGGACCAACCCAGCTCCTTAGTGCAGTCCCCAGGGGCCCAGTGTTAGTAGCAAAAACAATGAGTCTTTCTGCAAGGAACAATATATTCTAAAATGAAATGGAGATCTTTTTTAAAGGTTAAAAACTCATTCAATTTTACATCTTACAGGGCTTATACTGAGTTCAATATTGTATAACTGCATTAATTCAACAGTGAACCTAAAAGTTTATAGCCAATTTTGAAAGAGATCCATCTTTGCTCTGGAAATTGTTATTGAATATATCAATGCTGTAACAACATTTCATTACATAGTCTAGTCTGCCCTCCAACTTGTGATTCTCCTACCTCTACTTCCTAAGTGCTGAGATTATAGGAATGTACTACTATGCTTAGCCTCTACAAGATGGTTTAGTGATATTTAAATTCAAAGAATTCTATTACTTTAAAAGGAGATTAGAAACGCATGTGCACCTTAGTGTCAATTGTATTAAAAATGAATTCTTCTGTATGAAACTATTTTAATAATGAAATGGAGATCTCTTTTAAAGGTTAAAACTTCATTTAATTCTATGTCTTATAGGGTTTATAGTGAGTACAATATTGTGTAACTGTAACAATTCAACTGTAAACCTAAAAATTTACAGCCAATTTTGAAAAAGATGCATCTTAGCTCAGAAAATTGTTATTGAATATGTCAATGCTGTTGTAATGAAATGCTTCTTCTAAGTATGTGGTTATTAAATAATTAACTGGAAAAAAAGAAAAAAAACACAAAAAATAAAAAGAAAAGAAAAGAAATTTCTAGATTTTGACTTTGGCTGGCAGGACCAGTGGTACATAAAATTCTTTAGTAGTCTAAAAAAGTCTAAAACAGGACGGCTCTGACACCTTGAGAAATCCCCCTGGGACCCTTTGCAGCCAATCTTTCCCTCCATTTCCAGCCCTGGACAACTACTGATCTGTTTTCTATCCACATAGTTGTAGCCTTTCAAACATATCACATGAGATAGAATAATATAGTGGATAATCCTTTGAGGCTGTCCTCATTTATTCAGCAGATGAATCCTATGAAATTCTTCTGTCCTGTACTCACCAGTACTTTTTCCTTTGTTGCTGAATAGAATCCTATTGAATTAAGGTATGGTTTTTGCTCCCTTTACTAGCCAAATGGACTGATTTGTTAGTAGGTTTCTGGAAGCTTCTACAAATACCTGTACTTGTAGGTGTGTGTCTGAACATGCACACGGGTGTGTGTACATATGTTTGTACTTCTCTTGGTAAGTCAGAAATGGATTGCTGGGTTGCTTTTCTCATTACTGTGACAAAATACCAGACACAAGCCACTTTATGAAAACAGGATTTATTGGGGCTGATGGTTTGGGGATATAGTCCATCGTGACGGGAACAGCCTGGCAATAGGACTGAGGCAGCTGGTCATATTGCATCCATAGTCAGGAAACAGAAGAGATGGGTGCCGCTTCCCTTCTCGCCAACTTTAAAAAGGTATAACAGCCTGGCCTCAAATTCATGACCCTCCTATCTGCTCAGCATCTGTCTACTAATGTGTGCCACCACAACCGACACTTTCTTCTTTTTACTCGGTCCCATGAGATGGTGCTATCCATATTCATGTCTTCTCGCCTCAGTTAAACATCTCTGGAAATACCCATGCAGACATACCCGGGGGTTCGTGTCCTAGGTGATCTTCAAATCCTGTCAAGTTGGCAATCAAGATCAACCATTGCAGTGGTTAAGAATACTTCTAATTTTGTATGAAACTGACAAGGTTTTTCGTAGTAGTGATAACCACCGTAGTAGTGATAACCACCAGCAGCTCATTACTCCACATCATCATCCAATTTGGAATAGTTTTAGAAAAAATTTTAATGCTCTTTTAACAAATTCAAATGTGAGTTGAGGAGATGTCTTACTGGGTAGAATGCCTGCTGTACAACCATGAGAACCTGTGTTTAGATCCTCAGCACCATGTAAACCTGGGTGTTGTGGTGCACATCTGTAACACCAGCACTGGGGGATGGAGACAGAAAGAGCCAGACTTGCTGGCCAGCCAATCTAACCAAAATAGTGAGCTCAGAGGTTCAGCAGAGACCCTATTTCTTTTTTATTTTTTCTTTCTTTTTTTTTAAAGTTGTGCGGGCATACAACTTTAATCCCAGCAAAAAGAAAACAAATCTCTGTGAGTTTGAGGCCACCGTGGTCTGTGTAGAGAGTTTCAGACACACAACACTACATATCGGATCCTGTCTCTAAAT
>NW_008356263.1:1815380-1818532 GCF_000622305.1 Nannospalax galili
TGTTCTTTTTTGTAAGCCTACTGAGTCCATTTAGTACTGCTAGAATTTGCATGGGTGTAGGGCCATTCCATAAAGCATGTGTAGCCTTTCAAGAACCATCACTGAAGAACTCACTCTCCCTTTCCAGCAATCATAAATTGATGATTACTTCTCAGCTAGATGTAATAATTCATGATCCCCTCTCCCCTCCATGCTGCGTTGATCTTGCACAGGTCTTGTATAGACAGTCACAGACACTGTAAGTTAACTGATTTATTGCATCTAGAATTCTGTTTTCCTGAAGTCATCTGCTATCCCTGGCTCTTATAATATATTCACTTCTTTTTCTACAACATTCCCTGAGCTTTGGAAGGAGTGGCATGATACAGATGTCCCATTTAGGGTTGAGCAGTACGCAGTCTCTTATTCCTACACATTGACCATTTGTTGGTCTCTGTGTTAACAGTTAAATACTTTGTCTATTTAGCAAAATGATAGTAGTAGTTTCTCCCCAACAGCCTGTGACCTTTCTAGACACAGGTTTTTGTTCCTCTTAATGATGTGCTCCATCTTGTGAAGCCTTAAATCCAATCAGAAATTGGTTGACTATTCCCATAACATTTGTGCACCAGTGAGTATATCGTTCCAGGCAGGTCATTATTGTCCCTCACAAGATTCACAGCTAGGTAAAAATGTTAATTCCTTTACTTCTGGTAGCATATTTGCATAATGGCTTCCCCTAAGAAGCTTAGAGATGCATTGCCAGAAAAAAGGGGATGATTCAAGAGGGGGGGCAGTCTGGACAAAGGGTTCAGTGTTTAAGAGTGTTTCCTGTTCTTCCAGAGGACCAGGGTTTGGTTTCCAGCACCCAGGTCTGGAAGCTCACAAAAACCTGTAACTCCAGCTCTGAGGGATATTTTTCTTTTTTTTAAAAAAATTACATATCTGAAAATTTCATACAATATATTTTGATGATACTTAGACCTCCTTCCTGATCTGCTCCCCTCCTATAGGGCCCCTCACCAGATTTCATACACTCTGGGTGTGACACTGGATTGATTAACCAGGCCCCAGCACATGATGCAATCTTCTTACCTCCAAGTGCACCCACGTGCAGGTGGTATTCAATCAAACACACACACACACACACACACACACACACACACACACACAAAGTTAAAATGTAATCATTTTACTCCCTTCCTGAATGTCCTCTCATTACTTCTTTGGCTTCAGGATCTTAGGGATCGATGAGTCCAGACTCCTCTCATTTTCTACATGAGGGTCTGGGCCCAGGGAAGTCAGGTCCTCCTTAAGGATACACAGGAAAACAATCATCTTTGACTCACAATGAATGGGCTCAGTGACCTTGGAGGTGGGAAACAGGTTATCTCAGCCAAAGTGGGCATGCAGAGAGACCAATCTTCTCTTCCTCTACCTCGCTTCTATAGGCATTTGGGTGAGTACTTCCTTTTTTAATTTTTAAAAATATTTTATTATTTTTGTATTTTATGTATATGAGTGTATTGCCTGCATGTGTGTAAGTGCACCCATGTCATGCAATGCCCTCAGAGGTCGCAAGAGGGCTTTGGATCCCTAGAACTGGAGTTACAGACAGTTGTTGTATGGAAGAGGTCCTGGCAAAGACCACTGGCCAGGCAACTCCAGGAGTGGGGGCAAGCAGCAGTTTATTTGAGAGCAAACAGGCCGCTAGGCTGCCTGTTGGGGAAGCAGGGGAACAGCAGTGAGAAACTGCAGAAAGAAAAACAGCCGCACACGGGGGTAGGGAGATTTCTTTTCTAGGCAGTCAGATGATGTAGGCTGGGCAGTTCAGCTCATGATTGGTTGGTCCCCTAGTGAGCAGGGGGACTTGCCGGGGCCAAATGCAAAACCTCTGTTTTAAAATATGTGAGCTGCACCAACATTTACTGAGATCTCAGAAGAATAATGATGATGAATTAAACATAAATACTATAACAATGTCACAAACAGACCCTCCAGTAATACAGACTTTACCTATATTATACATTTCACTGTATTTTTCTGCACTTTAAGAGATTATTTCAATGTGCTACTGAGCACTGGACTTAGTACTAGCTTTGTTCATCTAGGCTCCTCAATGTCTTTCTAATTTTCATAATTCAATAATCTTTTTTTAAATAAATAATTTATTGAGAATTTCATGCACGCATATAAGGTGTTTTGATCAAATCCACACCCAATTCCTCCTCTCCAACTCCTCCCATATCTCCCCACTTTTTTCTGATAACTTTATGTACTCTTTCTTCTTCTTTGATTTTTTTTTTTAATGGGGCTTTTGGCTACTCTAACATTCCCTCCTCTGAAGAGGTAATCCTGAAATCTTTAAAGGATTAGATTAAAAGCTCCCAAATACTTTCAATATTTTTGACCTTTGTAATGGAGTAGGTTGCTAAGAGGCCCAAGGACATTGTGAGTTTTACCCAAGAAACTGGCTACTTTTATTTGGGGTCTTTGTACCCTAACTGCCTAGCTAATTCTTACCTCCTATTCTTTTTTTTCTTTTTTTTTTTCAGTCTTTTTGAGACAAGGTCTCCCTGTAGCCCCAGCTATCCTGGAGCTCACTATGCAGACCAGGCTGGCCTTGAACTCACAGAGATCCACCTGCCTCTGCTTCTTGAGTGCTGGGATTAAACATGTGCGCCACCATGTCCGGCTCTTATTCTTTTTTTAAAAATTTTTAAAAAATTTTTTACAAAAACTTTGTAAAGGTGTTTTGATAAATCCATGCCCACTCCCTCCCCTCCAATATTACCCCCTCTGAAGAGGTAACCCTAAAATCTTTTAAGGATTAAACACAAGCTCTCAAATATTTTTGACATTTTTGGCCTTGGAACAGAGTATGTTGCTAAAAGGCCCAAGGACATTTTGACTTTTAGCCAAGAAACTGGTTACATTTCTTTGGGGTCTTTTTACCCTAACTGCCTAGCCAATTCCTACCTCCTATTCTTATCACACCATCCTCTGAAGGGGTTACCCAAATTGCCAATAGGGACGCAAACCACCCTGGTTTCTTCCATGCTGAAGAAGGATGCAGGGTGAGGCAATTGGAGTACCAATTCAGTGGGTCTATCTAAAAGACTCCCAAATTGCATAATTTTTATCTCGAGGAGGAGGAGGAGGAGGAGGAGGAG
>NW_008356263.1:1818754-1821312 GCF_000622305.1 Nannospalax galili
AGATGTGAAGGAGAAGTAAAGGCAAGAGTAATTAGCATTACAAGTTCTAGACAGGAAACTAGAAAAAAAGTCAGAACAGGGCAAATTTCAAATGTCCATATTGAGAGTCCATTGGAGTTTCTTGACGGGCTTCCAAAAGCATCTCTCTATTGGGTTCCTCCCCTTTTTCCTTTTGTCTTCCAAGGCTGGACTCTAGAGTGATGGATTCAGGATTTGCTTTCAGGTATTTTGATAGGTGTTGGAGTGGTTAAAATAAGTCAGTTCCCTCTCAAAGGCTTCCAGATAGGTGGAGAAAACAAATTTATCCATAATTTTAGAACAATAGCTGGTTGTCTCCTTAGCTATAGGTGGGCACTACAGTATTGGAGACCAAGATTTGGAGTATTACATCTGAGGAGCACTTTCTGGTTAGGAAAAAAATCATCAATGAGAAATAATTGTCTAAATTACTTTTTATATGGACTTGAGCCTAATGTGTGGGAAGTGTAATCCCTTGAACTCTTAAAAAAGTATACCGATGACTTTACTCTTTGGTTATACTTTCCTTTTGGGTGTTAAGACCATACAGTTATCCCAAATCAATTTATTTTTACACTTAAGTTCATTTGAGGATCTGTTCCTCAGGGGTCACATGTGCTTGGGAGGAGTATCTGGCTCCTTTCTTTTACCAGTTCTGTCTATGTGAAGATAAGTCAAAGGTCCTGCCTGACCATGCCTGGCTTCCCTTGAAAGCATGAATGAGATGTTTCCTCTGAGTTGACCCTCCTCTTTATAGACTGGACACTGGTTCAAGTCCATCTTGTGGGGTCTCCATGTCCTCACTGAACAAGAGAACAGGTGCCTCACCACAGTTACAGGACATTCTGAGAGATGTTCCATAGTCCCCTGGAACTTAGTCGACCTTGGAGGGCAGGGGCAAAAACCATCCTTTAACTCCCTCTGACCACATTAGTATAGGCCTCAAAGAATGGCTGTTAAACATCCAATAAGGTTAGTTCCACCTACTAAGAAGGTTAGTACTTCTAATTATCATATGCTCCGTAGATAAAGCTTGGGGAAAGACCAAACATTCTCAGATAAACTTTGCCTAGAAAGGTATTAGATTCCTTGAGCTACTTGTATGTATAATTTGTCAGTAGGTTGTTCAATTAATATGGTTCCCTCTGTTTTTTTTTGGCTAGATATATATTTTGTTCCTTAAACTAGTTGACTAAACTATGACCATAGACATTTTAAGATTATGTGCATATTATTTTTGTTTCATCCTTTATATATCATAAGAAACTTACACAGAACTTCATTAACTGCTTAGGTGTTCTTATTTTTTCTATTTTGAAAAATATCTCCATTCCCATATCCTTTTAACATCTTTTACATTCTCATTTTCTCTTAAAAAAATAATTATGTCCAACCTGCAGGCCTCTCTCCAGGACCAACCCAGCTCCTCAGTGCAGTCCCCAGGAGCCCAAGGGGACTTTCCACCCCCATTTTCATTTATATCTCTGGGTGGAACGGCCACCAGCGGCCCTAGACCAGCATCTTCCTGGGCCCAGCTACCAGGCCAGTCCAACCCCAAAATTCCTGAGGCCAAAATCTTTCCTTGAGGGATCCAGACCTGAGGAGAAAGCCTGAGCACATCTGATCCTCATCTGACTTGGGCCTCTGTGGAACTCCTGAAGACAAAAACAATCTGGCCACTCCAATATAAAACACTCCAATATAAAATCAAAAGGGAGAATCGGAAGCTTAGAGGAACCAGCTTTTCATGCCCAAAAAGTAAACCACAAAGACACATAAAGTTAACAAAAGAAGCAGACCTAAACTTGATGCATTAATTGATTCATTAATAACTTTAGATACTAACAGACTGAACTCCTCAGTCAAAAGACACAGACTAGATGAATAGATTAATAAACAAAACCCTTCTTTTTGTTGTCTGCAAAGAAACTCATCTCACTTTCAAGGACAGACACTATCTCAAAGTGAAAGGATGGGAAAAAATATACCAAGCAAATGGCACTAAGAAAAAAGCAGGCGTAGCAATCCTAATATCTGACAAAATAGACTTTAAACATTAATGGACTGAACTCCCCAGTCAAAAGACACAGACTATATGAATGGATTAAGAAACAAAACCCATCTTTTTGTTGTCTGCAAGAAACTCATCTCACTTTCAAGGACAGACACTATCTCAAAGTGAAAGGATGGAAAAAAATATACCAAGCAAATGGCACTAAGAAAAAAGCAGGCGTAGCAATCCTAATATCAGACAAAATAGACTTTAAACTGAAACTAACCAGAAAAGACAAAGAGGGCTATTTCATTTTGATCAAAGGAACAATCAATCAAGAAGATATTACAATCATGAACATATATTCACCAAACTCTGGTGCACCCAACTTCATAAAAACAATACTACAGGACTTTAAGACCCAAATTAACCCCAACACATTAATAGTAGGGGACTTCAATACCCCACTACCTCCATTAGATAGGTCAACAGGCCGGAGACTTAACAGAGAGACAATTGAATTAAACAAAACCATATATCAAATGGA
>NW_008356263.1:1822173-1823843 GCF_000622305.1 Nannospalax galili
TTCTGGGGTTCCTTGTAAGGACTGAGCCCCAAGATGGCCTGAGCCAGTCTCTTGCCTCCAGAACATCCTGAGACAAAATGGGACAACTACAATGTGTTCAGAATAATTACTTAATAGATATTATTATGTTTATCTTGTAACTTTTATTCATATACTGAACAACCTCTAGATATCTCTGAGAATTAGCTCATAACTGTTTACTACAGTGTTTTCTTAGATGCTGGGCAGTGAGAAGATTTTGGGTTTGTTTCCTTTGTAGTCTTTCTCCCTCTCTTCTTTCTCATAGGAAGCAAATGACCACCCTGAGCTGGAGCTTTGCTGTCCCAGACCGCCAGCCCTGCAGACTTGGCATGCTGGCTCCTCCGACCCTGTGTGCTGTGCTCTTGTGCTTTCACCTCTCATTCTTTCTAAGTTCCTGCTCGCTACTATGGGAATGGGTTAACTGTAGACAGCTGTCATTGAATCATATGCATGAAAACTATTTTCTTATACTCTATGCTTTTGGTATTGTCAATCTTAAATGGTCTTTAATAATAGATTGATTCTGTATTGCCTTCATTAAAGGGGGAAATGAGGAGGGTCATGGGACCCTCACCTGAGTATCCAGCCATTCTTCCCAGGCAGCTGTATGTAATTCTGCCCTAATTGCAAATGATCTCCTACGTTTAAAAAGGACTATAGTATATAGTCTTGGGAAGACAAAGGTTGCAAAGAGAGGGTTTGACCCATGAGGTTACAAAAAAGTCAACATCCAGTGCAAATACCCTCAGGTCACTCATACACTTCAGCAACCCCTCAGTCATCTCTGTAAGTAAGCTCAGTGAATTCATTAGTTCCACAGGAAAACTTTAATGTAATCAAACATTGGTTTGACACTAAAACCTTAGATGCGGGTAAGCCTTGCTTAGTATCCCCAAGCTAAGGTCATAGTTTAGTCAACTAGTTTAAGGATGTCTAGTAAAAGTTTATCTAAAAATGGGTTTTGTCCAAGCTTTTTCTGCATAACACATGATAATTTAAAGTACCAGATTGGTGTAACTAACCTTCTTGGGTGTTTAATAGCCAGACTTTGGGGCCTATACTAATCTGGTCAGAGGGACTTAAAGGGACAGTTTTTGTTTCTTGCCCTCCTAGGTCAACTAAATTTCATGGGACTATGGAGCATCTCTCAAAATGTCCTATAACAGTGATGAGTCACCTGTCCTCTTGCTCAGGGAGGCCGAGGAGACCCCAGCAGATGGACTTGAACCAGTGTCCAGTCTACAAAGAGAAGGGTCAACACAGAGGAATCATTTCCTCCATGCTTCCAAGCAAAACCAGCCATGGTCAAGCAGGACCTTTGACTTATCTTCATATAGGCGGAACTGGTAAAAGAAAGGAGCCAGGGGCTCCTCTCAAGCTCATGTGACCCCCGAGGAACAGATCCTCAAATGACTTTAAGAGTAAAAATAAATTGGTTTATCTGGGCCAACTGTATGGTGTTAAACACCCAAAAGGAAAGTATAACCAAAGATTAAAGGGGCCAATATAATTTCTTAAGAGTCCATATGCAAGCAATAATGCCAGATAGGAAATACCTGCGTTTGAGCTGTTGGCCAGGGTGGCCAAAGGAACTCCTGGATAGTGACCCAGCATAGAACTGGGAAAATGAACAGCAGACCCCAATCTTA
>NW_008356264.1:0-235 GCF_000622305.1 Nannospalax galili
ATATTGGGATATACTTTCCTTTTGGGTGTTTAAGACCATACATTTGCCCCCTCAAAAACCAATTTATTTTACTCTTAAGGCTGTTTGAGGAACAGTTCCTCAGGGTCATGTGGGCTTGGGAGGAGGCTCTGGCTCCTTTCTTTTACTAGTTCCATCTTTTGAGTAATTTGGATAAGGGTCTTTTTATTTTGCTTAACCTTTCAAAGAACCAGCTCTTAGATTCATTATTTTTTGT
>NW_008356265.1:0-852 GCF_000622305.1 Nannospalax galili
GAAAAAAATGATAGAAAACCAAATTCCATACTAAGACATTTCTTTAAGGTTGTAAAACTAGAAGAACAGTTTACAAAGGACATTTGAAGAATAAAAAACTTTACAAGGGGCGGTTAAGAATCCCCCAAAATTAAACAATATGCATTTCTCTTCCGATAAAGTCTATACTAGGTGTAGAAGCAGGTTTTCCCACCAAGTTCTTCCTCAGCAACCTGGTATGGTCCATTGGAAGAGGACAGATATGGCTACAGTCAGGAGGCAGACCCAGAGCCTGCCTCACTCAAGGAACTCACAAGTGCAGTGGGGACAGGAGAAGCCCCCTGACTCCTTAGCCTAGTGCAGGGTCAGGCTGAAGGCAACACCTATAAGTATATAAAGAATAAAAGAACCCAATGGATAACTAAAAATGGTAAGGAGCTAACCAAATTAGTGTCTCATACCCATGCTATGGTACCTAACAAGGATCTATGGAGAAAACAGTTAATATGAATGGACAAAAGCTTTCCATGCTTCATGAGACCTTGTCTATGAATGATTTAATATGTAATGTTAACCTTCCTTTGAGTATTTTACAGATGTGAAACCAATTTGAATGATAACTGAAGAGGCAAAGGCCAGTTATAGACAACTGTTAAGAAAATCTACAGTACCAGGGATATGTGTTACCACTATGAGCTATTAATCAGAGAGAGCTCCTAGAGGTCCTCCAATTCACTAAGGCTATTTCCATTAATGCCAGTTGTATACTAGAATGGTTGAAGAAATTGAAGCCATTTTTTAAGACACTGCTTGTGTTGTGAGTGTGGGAGAAGAAGAAGAGATTGAACTGAGACTAAGCCACTGGATGGATGA
>NW_008356266.1:8662-10045 GCF_000622305.1 Nannospalax galili
AGTTCTTGGTACCATAGCAGAATAGAAACTTTTGGATTTCAAGGAATTTTTATTTCAATTTTTCTTCTGAGTTCTAAAGTGAAACATTTTTCATTCAAAAGTGTATTGTTCTATGGCCTAGGTAAAGACGTAACATTCCAAGCTACCCAAAACAATTGAATTCATCCAGTTGGGCAATCACCTGGCCAAGCGACCACACCCTAAGAAGGTGGGTCCACTCCTAGGAAGGTGGGCTCAACTTAAGCCATGCTAAAGAGATACAGAGAATCATGATCCCTTTAATAAGATAATGTATTTTTCCTTCCCAGAATTCCAGCCCCCAGCAAAGTTCCTTACAGAGTACAGACATGCAGTGTCATAAATCAGCCTGCATTTCTGAATTACTCAGAAAAGTGTAACTTTCCCTTTTCTTCTTCTACCTTTTTGTAAACATGCTTTTCCTATCACTGTGCTTTGCTCTTTCTCTGAAGAGCCGCTCCCTACTATGTGGCTGTTTGCTGATTTGTGGCTGAGCTTCATGTAGGCATAGCTCAAGAAGAATGACTAATTTTTCTCCCTTTTCTTCTCCATTCTCCTCTTCCAGGAAGCTACCGAGAGGGTCTCCCTGTGCCTCCAGCTGCCTGGAACTCACTCTGTAGACCAGGCTAGCCTTGAACTCACAGAGGATCTGCCTGCCTCTGCCTCCCGAGTGCTGGGATTAAAGTTGTGCGCCACCACGCTCAGCAAAATTGTTCTTTTTAATAAACTTTGGTTTTGCTTGACTTGAAAACAAAGTGTATTTTTCAACTCCTATACGTTTGCAGAATTCCTGTAGTCAATTGTTACTGATCTCTAATTTCGTTCTTTAAAAATGCATTAAATTATTACAATTTTCCAAAATTTAAGAATCGCTCTATGATGTCAGAGTGGTGTCCCGTGTTTTTAATCCCAGCACTCAGAAGGGAAAGACAGGCCGATTTCTGTGAGATCAATGCCAGTCTGGTCTTTATAGTGAGTTCCAGGTCAACTGGGGCTACAGGGAGACCCTGTCTCAATAAAAAATAGTAATTGCTTATGACTTGAAGTAAGCACCTTTTTGGAAATTGCTCTACATGTTGACAAAAAGGATTTGCATTCTACTAGTCCGGGATGGAGTGTTCTATAAATGTGTGTTAAGTCCATCTGATGTACTGTTTAACTCTCTTTACATGAAACTACATGTTTCTTTGCATGGTATTACATGACCTACATGTTATAGACCATGGGATGTTAAATTTAGTCACTATTGCTTTATTTGGCCTTACATCTCTCTTTTTGTCCAATCACATTTGTTCTGTTGAATTGGGTGTGCCGACATTCAAATCATGTATATTTATGCTTATATTTTCTGGGTGAATTGTACAG
>NW_008356266.1:10137-10586 GCF_000622305.1 Nannospalax galili
TTTCATTATAAACCTATATATATATTTTTGTCAGTGAAGTGATGTGTTTTCAGGCAGCAAATTGTTGTTATGGCTTTTTTTAATACAAGATCTTCTGTATTGTAGGCTGACGCCAAACTCACTGTGACATTTAATTTCTGATCCTCCCGGCTCTACCTCCTGAGTGCTTGGATTACAGGTACGTACACAGATTTGCACCAGCACAGCTGGTTTATGAATGGTTAGGTATTGAAGCCAGGGCTTCTGCATGCTAGGCTATCCCCCTACCAACTCAGCTACATCTCCAGCCCTGTTGGGTATAATGTTAATCCAATCAACCAGCCAACCAGTCTCTCTACCTCTCACTTTGTCCTGGAGACCAAAGCTATGGCCTTGTAGGTACCATGAAAGAGCCCTATCACTGAGCCATATCACCAGCCCATGCATGTGCTAACTGGACAATTAAGACT
>NW_008356266.1:11513-12826 GCF_000622305.1 Nannospalax galili
TTGAGACAGGGTCTCCCTGTAGTCCCAGCTGACCTGAACTCACTATGTAGGCCAGGCTGGACTTGAACTCACAACAATCCGCCTGCCTCTGCCTCCCAAGTGCTGGGATTTAAGGCGTGCACCAACACGCCCAGCCCTTATTTTTAATTTTTATGCATATGCATGTTTGCCTGTATGTATATAAGTGCACCTATAGTATGCATGCAATGCCTGTGGAGGTTGGAAGAGGGCATCAGATTTCTTGGAACAGAAGTTGTGGATAGTTGTTAGCTACCATGTGGGTGATAAAAATCAAACCCAGGTCCTCTGCAAGAACAGTTAGTGCTCTTAACCGCTCAGCCATCTCTCCAGCCCCAAGCTTTTGAACATTTTATACAACAGTTCTTAATCAAATTTAGACCCACTCCTCCTTCCATTCCCCTTCACCACCTCCACCAGCCAGTCTGATGGACAAGGCAAACCACAGACCTCTGAAGACAGAGCTACATGGTGATGCTCAGTTTGTCATCTACTACTAACATCTTTTCTTCTTCTTCTTCTTCTTTTGAGATAGGGACTCACTGTGCACCCCTGGCTGGCCTTGAACTTGCTATGTAGAACAGGCTGACTTCAAACTCACAGAGATACACATGCCTCTGCCTCCCAAATGTCACCACACCTGGCCTATAATGATACTATGTCAAGAGAGAAAAAGAAATGAATAAAGAAGCAAAGAAACAAGAAAAGAGAAGAGAGGGTCAGAAACCAGATGGGAAGTGAAAAAAAATTAAAAAGTAAAAAAAAAATTAACTTAAATATTTTTTAAAAAAAGATAGAGAGGAAAACTACATGTACATGTACCAGTGAAACAGCAATAACCAAAAACATCCTTCAAAACTACTATTTCCTTTCTGCTGAGATGGGCAACAATGCAAGCCAGACAGGATGTTCACAACCCATACTCACAGCACTTCCTTGTATGTCTTAGACTTTCCACCCACGGAGAGAAAGAAGACCAAAGGTGGTTCGCCCCTTTATTCATCTGTGTTGTTTGCCAGGGGGCCCATGGGAATAGTCTGTGACTCTTGCAAGTGGGACTATTCCTCATCTCCCAGCACTCCAGCACAATCAAGAAAGAAAGCACAGCTCCTCCTGCAAAGACATACACAGAAGTTATGTGTCTTGCTCACTCCAAGGGCAAAACGAACACCTCTTATAGTCCCCAGTGTCTCATGTGCTGCACATTTGGAGTGTCCAAGCTGTCCTGTCTGTAAGGTCTGTGAAATCCATCACGTGTGACTCTAAAGTTTCCAAGCACAGTCAGTGTAGTAATA
>NW_008356267.1:0-416 GCF_000622305.1 Nannospalax galili
GACTAGGAATGGCGCAGGGTCCAAACTAGGAGTATAGAACAGCGAGGGGGGGGATGGAAGGGTGAATATAGCTTAAGGAGTCCCGACCCGGAGAGCTGCGTTATAGACTTACCCCAAGAGGCCTGAGGATAGTAGTGCAGGCTAGGAGAGTTATCCGGTGGTGCAGGCCCAGGGAAGCAGAGAGAGGTGACGCCTGGGCCAGGACCAGAAGCGGTGCTCCTGGAGCCCAAGAAAGGGACTGAGTTGCTCTGGGTGAGCAGGGTCAGGAAGCAGTATTGGTTCCCCAGGTGTCTGGGGCCCCAAGACTAGGAATGGAGCAGGGCCCAAACTAGGAGTATAGAACGGCGGGCAGGGGGGGCGGGGGCGATGGAAGGGTGAATGAGGCTTAGGGAGTCCCGGTGCGGAGAACTGCGCTA
>NW_008356268.1:0-11690 GCF_000622305.1 Nannospalax galili
CTTCACTTTATAAACATTGAACTGGACATTGCAGCCCTCCATTTCTACCCCTTCTTTCCTGGCAGAGTCCATTCCAAATTATTAAAATGCATTCAATTATTAGTGCCAAGCAAGGTTACAGAAGCCTGTTACCTCAGATCTGTGATGTCATGTCCTGATCAGGATCATCTTGAGCTCATAGTGAGTTGTTGTGATGAAGTGAGGGAGAAGGGAGTTGCTGGTAACTAAATATTGAATTGCATTTTAGCAGCCCCATGAAAACAAACCTCTTGATTCTCAGAGAATATTGGAGTTCACATGTGATACTTTTAGAATCATCTCAAAGTTATTGATATCCTCAAAATCTCAATCCACATAAAGCTAACAGGGCTAAGTTGACTTCAGAATCATGCTCCTAATATTTTCTTCCTAATTTCTTCTCTCTTCTTCCTCATTTTCTGTTGATGTTACTGTCCATACTTAATTGTTTTCTGACTATTCAACAATTTAACCTACCAAATTTACACACATAATTACAACACAGAGGAAACCAGGAAAGTGAGTAATATTTTATGAGGCAAATAACCATGCTAGAGTCCATCCTAGAACAGGCCTACAGCCACAGGCAGTTTCACAATTTCCTGCTAAGCATTTACAGTTTGATTTTTATAGAAGATAATAAGCTTCAGAACAATGAAGCAAGAGACTGGAGTTACTCTGGATTCATTTCACTCCTCTCATTTTATATCTATAAATGTGAATGAAATGGTTCTAGGAAATGTGAGAGAATTGTCACATTTACCTGACACATACAATCAATTTTTGTCTCTGAGTGCATGTTTCACAGGGGCTTTTCATACATGAACACATAAGACATTCCCCTTTTCCCAATGTACTTATTTTCCTAGAATGGTCCCCTCTGATAATTCGCATATATGAATTAATTACATTGACTTTATTTATCTAGTCCTCCTCTGCAAGTTTAATTTCCTTTCACACTAGACCTGGTTATTGGCTTTGCAAAATACATTTGAAGACTATAAAGTGCTATCTGAATTTCCATGGTTTCCATTCCCCATCCATGTGTGAAAAGTTCACCCGAGGATGTCTTCATACTAGGGAAGTTCTCCAAGCTGCCAGGAAAATCTGACAGAATTATATGCACACTTGCACACTCAAATATTTAGAAACCGTATTATTTCCTTTGGGCATAGATTGGCTTCAGGGATTTTATTAGGAGAAATCATAGGACAGGACTCATTTAAATGAAAGTCTAAACCTAGTGATGCAAACACATCATTTTCTTTCATTCTTGGTCTCCTGGGACATAGAATCATTACAATATCCTTCCTTTAGATGAAAGATCTGGTGTGCTTGGCGTTTAGTTTTCTCCAGCTACTTCGTGTCAACAAATAAGCACAAGGTAGCTCAATCTTTTATTGCTAAGGATTTCAAAATATTCACTCATTTCAGCAAACCTACTTAGCAACAAATGTCTCTCATCTAAGAGAGAGAAAACTTGTTTTAGATTCAGAGTTCAGGTAGAAATGTAATTGGTCCATGGTTGACATCCATGGTTCTTTTGTCATGGCTCTATTGTGAGTCTCCTGGATTCCAACAAATGCCCTAAGGAAACAAGTAAGTGTGATATATACAAAGAATCCTTCTTTGTAACAATTAAAAACATAATTGAGATCTTTATTTAATTAAAGATATCCCCTCCTATTTTAAATTGGAAAATATGGTCATCCTCAATGTGCCTTGAATTGCATGCAAGGTTCCAATTGAGATCTGCATTCAAAGTTATATTTCACTCAACTTTTAAAATTCATGTCATTGTGAGTCTTCCAACAAATGCCCTAAGGAAACAAGTAAGTGTGATATATACAAAGAATCCTTCTTTGTAACAATTAAAAACATAATTGAGATCTTTATTTAATTAAAGATATCCCCTCCTATTTTAAATTTTAAATTATGGTCATCCTCAATGTGCCTTGAATTGCATGCAAGGTTCTTGAGATCTGCATTCAAAGTTATATTTCACTCAACTTTTAAAATTCATGTCAGAAATTTATTAAATGCCACTTTAAATCTGAAAATGATAAATCATGTCAATTTTCAATTCTTATTTAGTAAAATTTGTCATGAGCCTGAGACAAGCAGCAGCTAAACATCTTAAGTATGTGACATGTGAGCTGTGACCAGCAGGGTCTGGATGCTGTGATGTGTGCTGTCTAAGGATCCTGCCCCACTACCTGTAGAAATGCATGGATGAATAGCTCTACTGCATCTAGCAGACCATGATGGTCTTCTTGGAGAGCTACTCAGGGGTGCGGGTATTGCTCTATTAGATTTGCTACAACAAACAAAGAGAGGAAAAGGAATATGTTCAGCAAATCATAAAAGCACAGTTTGCTACCAGGCAGGATGATATTGGACTTGTCCACTATGTGTTGAAAGGCGGATTAAAATTGCTTCTGTTTTGTGGTTTCTAATTTGCTTCACTTGGAGGAATTTTGGTATAGTATAGTGTCAAATTTAATGAAACAGACATAATAAAGAAACAGAGCTATGTGAGCACAGGTATCTTGTGATTTTTCTAAAGGAAAAAAGGCATAATCCAGGATAGACAAAACTCTTTTAGACTGGTCAGGGCTTTGCTGCTCAGTGGAGCCTTCCAGTATGAAAACATGTGCTGTCACCAAGAACAAAGGAAGCTCCCACCGCTTTTCATCCTCTGAGAGCAATTTAGGTGCAATTTCTGATGGTTATGAAGACAAAGATAAGGGACAAGGAAAATATCATCATCCATGACTGAGTTTCTCTGCAAATAGGGTCTAAAACATCATGTTCACATTTATGGACAGATAAAACATGGAGTCTGAGAAGAACAAGAATACAAGAAGAAATGTCTACATGAAAGTTCTGAGTTAAAAAATAGATTTGTCCCTCATGGAATTCTATGACTCACTTAGTGATTAATTGTTCCTTTGATCAAAATGAAGTGGCCCTCTTTGTCTCTTCTGATTAGTTTTAGTTTAAAGTCTATTTTGTCAGATATTAGAATTGCTATGCCTGCTTTTTTTCTTACTGCCATTTGCTTGGTATATTTTTTTCCATCCTTTCACTTTGAGATAGTGTCTGTCCTTGAAAGTGAAATCAGTTTCTTGCAGACAACAAAAAGATGGATTTTGTTTCTTAATCCATTCATGTGGTCTGTGTCTTTTGACTGGGGAGTTCAGTCCATTAATATTTAAAGTTATTAATGGAAGATGGGTATCGAATCCTGTCATTTTTATTTCTGTTTACATTCTTGATATAGCTGTACGTTTCCACAGTTATACCTTCGTTGGATTTCTTTCCACAATCCCTTGGATATAGTCATTCCTTTCTTCAGCTCTTTGTATTGCTTCCAGAGCTCTCTGTGCCACCCAGAGATGCAAAGGCAGATGGGGCGGGAAGAGGCCCTAAGGGCTCCTGGGGACTGTACTGAGGAACTGGGTTGGTCTGGATGCAAAGGATCAGGAAGAGGAAAGGTCAGCCCCCTTGTTCCAGAAAGAGGCTGGAAGGTGGTGCAGGCCCCAGGAAGCAGAAGGATGTGAGGGTGGGGCCAAGCCCAGAAGCAGTGCTCCTGGGGCCCAGAGAAGGCACTACGTTGGTCTGGATGGAAAGGATCAGGAAGCAGTATTGGTTCCCCAGGTGTCTGGGGCCCTAAGACAAGGAATGGGGCAGGACCCAAACTAGGAGAAGAGAAAGGCAGGGAGATGGGAGGGTGAATGAGGCTGGGGGAATCAAGGCAAGGAGGGTGCACCCTTGGAGACAGGCCTTCCGGTAGGAGAGAGACCTGTGGCTGGTTCTGCAGGCCCAGGGAAGCAGAGGGAGGTGATGGTGGGGCCAGGACCAGAAGCAGTGATCCTGGAAGCCAGAGAAGGCACTAAATTGGTCTGGATGGAAAGGATCAAGAAACACTAATGTAAGCACTTACAGCTATAAACTACCCTATTACAACTGCTGTTATTGTGTCCCAGAAGGCTTGTTTTATTGTACTTTCATTTAGTTCCAGGAATACTTTTATTTCTTTATTAATTTCTACTTTGACCCATTCATCATTCAGGAGTATTTTGTTTAATCTCCATGAGTACTTGTAGTTAGTAGGGCTTCTTCTGTTATTGATTTTAAGCTTTTTTTGTCCTGTGGTCTGATAGAATGTGTGGGATTATTTGTTTTTTTGTACTTGCTGAGAATTGTTTTGAGTCTTAGTATGTGGTTGATTTTGGAGAAAGTTCCATGGAGCACTAATAGAAACTATACTCTTTGGTGCTTTGGTTGGATATTTAGTAGATGTCGGTTAGGTCCTTTCGATGTGTGGTACTATTTAACTAAGATGTCTCTCTGTAGGAAGCCCCTGAGACCCTCAATAGCAAGACCTGATTCCTGGCAAAACTGTTTTCCAGACATCAAGTCTTATCTGGTTTGAGATTAACCAGATGGCCATACTTGAAAGCCTCGCAAAAACATGTTATTTTAACCCGAGCACTTACCGCTTGAGAGACTCCCTCATTTCTCATGGAACTGCCTAGAAAACATCTTTGCATTACCTTGTAATCATGCAGGTGTGACCTTATAATTGATTTATGGCCTTACTATAGAACTGTGGTGTTACTATGGAATTTACTCTGTGATCAATTGGTGTGGCATAATTATGATAATTGCTCTGTTAATAGAATTGCTCTGCCTCAATAGATTTATCCCTGCCAACTTTCCCTTTCCCTCTCTATAAAAACTGTTCTTCTCCATCAATAAATGAGACTTGATCAGAAAGCCTCTCTTGTCTCCATTCTTTGTGTCTCTTGCCCCTTTCATCCCTGCTCCTCATTCCAGGTTGTCACATTGACATGTCTAATGGAGACAGTGGGGTATTGAAATCTTCTAATATTAATGATTTAGGATTAATTTCTGTCTTAGAGTCCTATAAAACTCTTTTTATCATGATGGGCAAATATTGCCAGGTTGATTGTTGTAGCTCATGAGATTCACAACCAATGACTACAGTGTGTGGACAGGAAAGTTTTCATGAAACATTTGAATATTTACTCATTATGGCAATGTTTTGAACCTTGTATGATGAGAGGTGAATATTTGAGGAATATATACAATTCTTACAACTTATTAATTTATTTATGCATGGTAAGTTTAAGACAAACAACTTTAAATCAACCTCATCCCTAGAATGTTGGTTAAAAAATGAAACTTTGAAAGAAATGTATTTTTCCAATGCTAAAATGTTCTGGAATTCCTTGAGAGATGGATTTAGTATATAAGCCTAAGAAAATATTCATCTGCAGCATCTTGGTGTCAGTGAGGTTTGAAGCTGTGGTTTTATTGGTTTAGGATTACAATGTCTTCAGTAATATTAGTTGAACAACTGAAGGAAAAAAATTCTGAGAAGAAAACGACTGAGTGAACAAATACACAAAGATAATAAACAAAAGAAACTCCCAGTGGTGACTTTTTCTGTGTCACTGATGTTATGAATAGTCTGTCACTCACCTGATACCATCACACATCCTTGTTCATTGGGATCTCTGGTTGAGCACACCTGTTTGAATATGTTCATTATTTACATGTATTGCTTTCTATGTATCTACAGTGGTTTATGATCATCCAAATATGTTTCACCAACTAAATGTAATGGCACGTAATTCTTAATTTTCTGCTATTTTCTCTATCCCTTGAGACTTCTACAATATCTCAGTGAAAGAAAATGATAGATGTAATTGAATATTAATATTAACAATGTGTTCCATAGAAGAATCTGTTTCAAAGGTGACACCATAGAAGATCCATGTAGATCAGGGAAATGCAAAGATATGAAACAGAAACAATAGCTGGACCATTGCAGAAGAAGCACTACTGCTGCACCGACAGCTCCTAATTGACGAATCAGGTCCATGTCTGAATATGCTAATGGATCTGCTGTTAACAAATGCCCTTTAGAATAATAACAATAATATCTTTTAAAAAATATTTTATTTCTTATCATTATTTCATGTGTATAAGTGTATGTAACTGCACTCCTGTCATGCAATACTTGTGGAGGACAGAAGATGGCACTGGATCCTGGAGCCTTGGCAGGAAGTGGATTAAAGTAGATTCCCAGTACAGGGATAAGCATTCTACAGCCTCTTATTCTCGGCATATTTTCCTGTTTGGGGTTTCTGTGTTAATCACCATCTCTGTGTAAGAAATCTCTGATGTGAGTTGAGTGATGCACTAATCTATAAATATCACAGTCATTAGGAGTCAGTTTAACAGAATTAAGTATTTAGTAGAAAACTAGTGTTAGGTTTTCCACTATATCCTGTGGTTGTCTAATTTCAACTAACTGACCTTGATATCAATGCCAGGTATGGGCTCTGTCCTAGGTAGTCCCTAAATACAGTTAAAAGATACTTGCTTACTCCTATACTATTTGTGCAACCATTGCACCAGTGGGTATATCTTGCCAGATCAATTATTATTGTAATTCACATGATTCAACCTGGGTAAAGTTGATGATGATTTTTTTGTTCGTTTATATTATGTATAGTACATTCCCACACTGGGAACATTAGCCAATAGAGATGAGGCCATGAAGTCAACACTAGGGTGATTTCTCATTGCTTCTTCTGTAGCTCAGATATTTAGTGTCTTCAGCAATATGTTATTACCATCAAGTTCCAGTGAGTAACCAAGAGCAGTGACAATGGCAAGTATTGTTGGATGGTCTATGGGACCCCTCGTCAACAAATTCTAGAGAGGTAGTCCATTCCCAGCACTGTGTACTCTTTTTTCCTTTCCTTGTTTTTGTTATCCTATGATGTCTACAAGGGATAGTGTCTTCTTACTATTAGATAACTCACAATAATTTTTTTGTAATGCAAATAAACTGGTAGGTTTCCATGTCTTTTTCTAAAGGCATTTACTGTTACTTTTCCCTTCCCACACTCCTTCCTCTGCCTCCCCTTTCATTACCCCCATTTAACCCTTACTACTGTAATGTTCCCTTCCCATCTTTCAATTATGAATCTAGAAATAGACTTCCCCAATCATTCATCATCCAAAGAACTTATTCATCATTACATGTGGTGTGATTACAATGTAATATTACTGGTTTATATCTGGGTTCACACCGATGTATTAATATTGAGTTTATAAATAACAACAGAAAGCATGTTTCAATAATTTATGTGTTGTGTTTCTACATACTTATTCCTTCCAGTTTGGAAATATTTCCTTATATAATGTAGAGTCTCTTTAAATAATATATGTTTTTCTACCGATTTGCACATAGAGAGATAGAAAGGCATACTTGACTAAGTATGAAAAATTTAACATTTGTTCATAAGGAAGATTTTACTATTTATTCCAATCTTTTACTGGTAGACAAGAAACTACAACCTTTATAAATAAGGAGAAAGCTGCATTCATGCATATGCATGTGATGATATTTGCATAAAACCATTAATCTAGAAAATTCCGAGAAATGTCTGCTTCCCTGATCGCTCCAGAGTTGCTCACATAGGTGTCATTAAAACATATACTTTAGTTGTTTTAAAATAAACAAATAAAATAGCATAAAAATGGGAACCAGTCCTTCTTATCCTTTTGTGTGTCCTGAGTCCTTTTTCCTACCTAAACACAAAAGCATTTATTTCTACAATATAAATTAAAAAACTAACTTGTAGATCAAAAAGCACATGTATATTTTAACTGAATAAGGTAATTACAGTGTACTTTCCTAAAAGCTTATGACACAAATTTTCTCATATGTGTATAGAAACATTGCACTTTTGGGCTATTTTCAGTTTTTTTTTCAAGTCAAATCTGATATTTTGGAACTGATAAATTCTCCTGGAATGGAACTAGGGATTAGTTAATCCTAGTAATCTTTTTCTTTTTGCTTCATTGTTAGAAGGGAAATTCAGCCTTAATCATTCCTCCTTCACTGTTATACTTTTTTTGTTAGTTTCCAGTTGTTCCTCTGATGAGGTCCTGACAGATCTTTCAGGGTCTCCTGGTCTGTCTCCACTCAATGTTTTTGACACTTCATCTCTATAACGAATACTCCAGTTACATCTGATTGACTCACACCCGTCAAGCAGATTAAGTGATCAATAAAGCAGGCATCTTGCCTCTGCAGAATGAAGCATCTGCTCATGGGACTGACCTGAAGTATCTGATATATTCTGACCCTCATGACCTAATGTGTGTCACAGTGTTTAGACCTCAGACCAGAACATCAGCAGTCAAATTGCACCAGTATTTAGTAGGTGTGTGACTCATGGGACTAACCTGAAGTAACTGATATATGACCCTCATGAACTAATGTATGCTCAGTGGTTAGACCCCAGACCAGAACATCAGCAGTCATATCTCACCAGTATTTAGTATCTGTGTGACTTAATCTTTTTGTACATGGAGGCCTTCAGCTGCAAAATAAAGAGTACCTGTTTATGTGTACATAAACCCCTTAGGGTATTTCTTCCTAGAAGCTGCCAGTACTGTTTCATAAGCCATGGCAGGGTCTCAACAGGCTGTGTGAGATTACTCATTGAAGTAAAGGAAATCACTCTTCTGTTCTTACCCTGCGTTATGGTCCCTTCTGATCAGATTATGGGATTAGCTTTGTGTTTCACTACTTTCAAATCTAAGAGCAAACTCTGTATTTCAAGTGTTCACCATTAACTCTGGAGCCTATTGACATCCACAAGACCCTGATTAAGATACCAGAAAGCACATCCCAAGTGGTCATTGCCATTCTCACATGCACAGTTCCTCTTTTCCACACTTGGGTGTACAGCCTGGTTCCCTCACATGGCTGACTTTCATCTTTTTCTCATTTATTACAACTTTTTTCTCTACTGGGTGCCTCTTGGGCCACTTATTTATTTTAATACCTTCGACAGCTATCTTGACTTCAAATTTCTGTTTTACATTCATTTAACTACTCCTGCTCAGTCTAAGAAGATCTCACAGTTGGCTCTAGGAAGGAGGGCCTAGCTAAATATGAATCCTTATATATGCATACAAGTGTACCAGTCACCACTCATCAATGAAGCTTTTTTCACAACACATGGAAACTATTACAGATTTCCACAACTGGTCACACACAGAGAATACATTTTTTTTACAGGGACTCTTAATCAACTTGATATAAAATTTATAGTGAAACAAATGACTACTTTTTGTGTATTGTGACAAATACTACTGCTTTATTTATTAAAAAAGGGTTTAGGCTACTTAGCCTAAGACAGACTAACACATGCAATGTACCAGAGTGGAAATTAAATGAAAACATGAAAAATGCTTCTATATTATGGTTGTGTCCAGACACTTGAACATCAATAAAAATTTAAAAAGGTAAAATACTACATTTTTGTTTAATGAGACAGCATTTCCTTGTAGCCTGAGACAGATTTGAAGATGCTATGTACCCAGGCTGGCCTTGAGCTCAAAGAAATTCATTTTATTCTGCATCCCTGGGTGCTGGGATTAAAGGCATGCTCCACTAGGCCCAGCCTGTAAAAATGAGACCTTTTTGGGAAATCCTATGTAAATAGAATGGTATTTCTATTTCCTAGACACTAAGAACAGAAGAGCTCTTGACACTTGTTGCAAGGAAAAATAACACAATGGGGGGGGGGTTCTTACAGACCACACAGTGTTTCACTGTAATTGTCCTATCCAATATTCTAGTATTTTTTCAAATCATTGTGTATAAATACATAGCTGAAAGTTTAATGTATTTCATGTGGATTACATTGAATAATATACAGTGTGTAGAGTGATTAGACTTCAAATGTAAGTATACCCAGCAATGGAATATGGGCTTGTTGTAATATATAAATTTTGTATGAACACTCATCAAATTTTAAATTGGAACTTGAAGCTAAATGGTTGAAGTGATCATCAACTGTTTGATGATTATAATTATAAGTACATGGTGTCACCATTTGTTATTTTTGTGAGATTACACATGTACATATTCTATGTGCACTATAATTCCTTATGTGTATACTTATGTGTCTGTGCATATACACTGTGAGCATTTTGAAGTAGCGAACCTGTATTACTGAGTTATAATTCTGAATTTTCCCTCAACATGAAAGAAAGAACAAGAATGCTTTCAGTGCCAGAGTTAGAGAAATAAGAGGAGGAATTTCTATATTGACAATGGCCATAGCTACTGTATACAGAAAAGAGATTACTGAATATTGCTAATAAATAGAATATCTGGACATAAGAAAGGCAAATGGCATTGAAACATGCAGTTACCACCACAGCAGTGACAGCAACTGCTCCAACTCCTGGCAGGTAATCATTGGAGCCGGAGAGCCTGAGCAGTTGGGGGACATGACAGAATAACTGGTGGATTACCTTGGCCTTGCCGAATCTGATAGAGAATGTGGTTGCTGTGCACAGGGTTCCTGGGATAGCTTCATTTAGCCACAAACTTGCCACAACCCATCTGAACATTCTGGGACTCACTCATAATGACCTCATAATGCAATGGAAGGCAGATGGCCACATAGCAATCATAGAACATCACTGTGAGAATTGCTACCTCAGCCCAGCCCAAATATATGAAAAAGAAAACCTGCAACACACATTGACAGTAATCTACCAACCTCATTACGGAGAAATCAATTTTTATTTTCCTGAGCCCTTTGTAGGATGGTGATGTTAATTCATTCTCTGTCCAAAATGCCCCCTAAGGTGTGAAGGCTGACACTGACTCTTCCATAGGTAAATTGTGGTGTTGGAAGCAAGTACATAAAGCCGTCTACTGATGCTTTGATATTTTTCTTCATCTTGTGGAATTTCATGTTCCCTTGTGTCCAGGTGATTGACCATCTGAGAAAAGATATCTAAGAGAATCCTCAGCCTGAAAACCAGGTCTTCCATATGTCTCATGAATATGAGATAGGCATTTTGTCTAGCTCATGGTGGTGTCTCCTGGTGAAAGCAGAGCCAATTTTCCCTTCTCACACCTTTATTTTGCAGAGAATTAATAACCTGGCAATTGGTTGGTTTAGAGTAAAAAATTGTATTTGTTTGCCTATTCACTGTTCATTGTTTGGTTTACAATAAAAATCTGTATTTGTTCCAATTGTGGTGACAGATGCTTGTAATTCCAACATGCAACATGCATGTAGGAAACCAGGATGGCATACCCTTGGTGAGATGAGCCTAAAACTTCTTAAGTCAAGGCTACATTTTCTGCTAAGGGATGGGGCACCGAAAACAGCAGCTCTGATGTTGCTGTCTTGCAGAACACTGCTGGGCTAGCAAGAGAAAAGTAGCCAGGTCAAAAGTTTAGTCTCCTTGCTCTATGGGAAAGTTTCTTTGTCAACAGTCCTTAGTACATCTCCCTGTCCTGAACAAATAAGTCAGCTGTCATTAGCTAAGAGATTAGTCCAGGTTAAACATTTACTTCTGAGCTCAAAGATAAATATTTATCATGATTTTAGCCATAAGAAAGAAAACATTATGGCCAATAAATTATTGGATAGACATTGGTAACATTGAGTAAAAGTTTAAGCATCATGATGTCGCCAACTAAAAGGCTGTATGTCCTGTCTCTTTGTACCCTAAATCTTTGTATGTAACTGCTGTACCCACGTGACTGCCAGTTCCTTGTAATGTATAAAAACCCTCTGAATTTTGTA
>NW_008356268.1:12488-14313 GCF_000622305.1 Nannospalax galili
TTCATGCAAAAAAAATTTCAAAGTTTTTCCAATTAAGCATTTTAATCTGCATTTGCAAGAAAATATTTATTTTCTAAATGCTTAAGGGAAAATTGAACTGTGAGGGGCCTTGGAATCCATACCATTTCTTTCATGTAACTTTCATACCTCTATATATGAGGGTGTATGGACATGAGAGTGGCCACATCCACAGTGAAAGGATTCCATCAGGTTTTATCTCTCCTTTTCAGAGCAGGGAGTATGGGAAGTGGTTTTGAATATGCAGACATACAAAACATAAATCATTACCAGTGCACTGTTTTTCTTTGAATACTCTCCATTTTTAACATCCTTACATGTATTAAATATACAAAGTTATTTTTTTTTCTATTTCTTTTCAGCAAGGTGAGTTTCTTTCCTGGATAGAATAATAGGCTTACCTTTGTAAACTTAATTTGAAGAAGGTACATAGGTGTTAGAATTTCCATGTAATCTCTATTTCCTCATCCAATAACTGAAATCTCACCTGGATGTCTTGGTGTGCATGTAGCTCTCCAATCTTATCAGTGAATTCTGACAATTCCCAGTCACAGTTACAGATTGTCAAAACATACTTCATCCCTTGGGGACAGGTTTGCATCATGGTTTCATTGCAGATATTGGATCATTTCAAATGGAAGTTTGAATTTAATGACAAGAACTTCCCAATTTCTGTCACCTGAGACTGGAGCCATTAGAACTCCAGGTAATGGCAGAGGGAGGTGGAGAGCTTGGGCCTTTTTGTCTCCAGGTCAGTGGTTCTCAGTTCTTATCTGACCTGAGAATCTGCTGGAGAACAGGTTACAGCTCAGAGGCCTGAACCCCACACCCAAAGATTTTGACACATGAAGCCTCACATGACAGAAGGACGTCCAATGTCTTCCAGGCTCCCAGGAGCTGCTCCTGGTGTCTGAGGAGCACAAGTGGAGTGTCACTTTGTAAATAATCCATGTATTTTTGAGAGGCTAATAGGAAACAAACGTCCATTAACATGATTGTTTAATTTCAGACTTCTAGAAAAATATAAAAAGTGTTTACTAATATTCTTGAAATCGAGATGTACATAATTAATTTCAGGGAATAGACATCTATTTTGAAGATTCATGAGAGTAAAGGTATCCACTAAGAAATCCTAATACACAGGTGGCCTAAAAACCACATGAAATGGTCCAGTCAGTCATTAACAACTATTGAAAATTTCAAAGCCTTCTTCTGTACATGTGGAAACAAACTAACTCCACAAAATTGCTTTAGGTAATTTCTGAATTTTCTCATCATATACATATATCAATAATGTTTTCAGTATTAATTGTATGAATAGATATTCATACAATTTGTAATTGATATTAATTACTGTACAGTTTCATCTGAACTATATGCTCATATACTAATTATATTTAAAAATTCATCTAGCAGGTAAGAGCACTGGTTTCTGTTGCAGCTTGGTTCCTAGAACCCATATGGCAGCTAAGAATTGTTTGTATCTTTTGTTCCAGGGATTTCAACACCCACTTCTGGTATCTGCAGGCATTTAATACACCTGGTACAGGTACATATATGCAGACAAAAATGCTCATTCAAGTAAAATAAATTAGTAAAATTAGAAAATATATTACAAGAGCACTTGAGATTTTATTGAGATTAAAATTGATACTTAAAATATCCCAGCTAAGCCCAGCATAGTTAGACCTTAGGCCAATCTAGCAATCCCTAGTTCCCACCTTCCTTTATCTCTTTTTCTATAAAGTCATTTTTCAAATAAATGGAAACCTTGTTATATTAGGTCACACTATCTCAAGGTTTCTCA
>NW_008356268.1:14904-16247 GCF_000622305.1 Nannospalax galili
AAAAAAGACAAAAATATAAATAAATAATAAATAAATAAATAAATAAATAAATTTAATAATGTCCCATGGCTTCCAGCCTATGGGCTAGATCACCTGGTATGGAACTTACCCACCTCCTTCGAAATCTGTCAGGCAGTCACTTTGTCTTATGGATGAAGACTCTCTTTCCAAGGACCCATCAAGCTGCATGCTGCCTGTGCTATTACCATATCACTCCCCTCATGTTCTGGAATCTGCAGGGTGTGTCTCTCTCTTCAGGACCCTCAGCATGACACACTCTGAGGCTGTCTCTCCTACTACGGTCCCACCTCAAAACTTCATCATGGCTGCCTGTGAGAGTGAGTCTCTAGCTCTCCTAGGAAAGTCCTCCACAGGTCATTCATCTCATTCACCTCAGCATTCTGTGAAACTGCTTCATCTTTCCTAAGTTACAACAGTAGCACATGTTATTCATTCGTATTCCTCAAAATCACCTTTTGAGTATCAGTGGTAAAACAGGCACTTTTCCATCTTCACTTCCTTACAGCAGCATAGAGAGGTAGGTTTATGCTCCATCACTGTATCATTCACATAAACTCACAGTGCAACTTTATTTTTTCCTTAGCAATGAATAAATTATGAAATAAAATATTATTAAGATCAAAAATAATTAGAAGAAGCATTTCATTACAGCTTTAACATATTCAGTAACACACTCCAGAGCAAGAGTACATCTCTTTCACAAGTGGCTACAAGTTTCTAGGTTCACAGTTGAATTAATACAGTTATACAGTTTTGAACTCAGTGTAAGCCCTGTAAGACATAAAACTGAATGAGTTTTTAACCTTTAAAAGAGATCTCCATTTCATTTTAGAATATATTGTTCCTTGCAGAAAGACTCATTGTTTTTGCTACTAACACTGAGATTTTGGCACATGCGTCTCTAATCTGTATGTATCTGATTATTACTAGTCATAATCGGTTGCACTTGGATCCTTGGTGCCTGTGTATGTCTATAAAGTCATCGGGTAGATTTCAATGTTAATGTTTATCACCTCTACTAATTAACATGATAGAAATTTCCATGCTTCCTCTTCAAATGTCATACATTTTTTTAAAAAATTGATTTTTTGGTGTGTTTATATCACACAGAACATCCCAAACCATCTTATTCAACTATACACCCACTTCCCAGATGGCACTCTCCTATAGCCTCCCTCCCCCCACTAGAGCCCTTGTACTCTGATATCCCTGCTATTGTCTGCTGTGTTGTCAACACCCCTAGCCATTCCCCACTACTTGTCCATCTGATGAATCTAGTCAGCCTATCTAGAGGTCGTTGTTTTAGGAAGGTCGGCTGTTCC
>NW_008356268.1:17806-20003 GCF_000622305.1 Nannospalax galili
TGGCATTAAGGGTGTGTACCACAATTTGTTTTATCTTTAGCACACAATTGTTTTATCTTTAAAAACTTCTTGTCTCCAGCTTGGAATTATTTTCATAAATATACTTAAACTCTTTAAAGAATATATATTGATCATTCACTTCTCTGTTGCTGTGATAAAATACCATCACCAAGAGGCTACTTACAGAAGGAAGGGCTTATTTGGCTTATGATTCTAGAGGGAGAGTCCATAAAGGCAGGAGAGGCATGGTAGCAGGAGGGGCCTGAGTAGAAACCGGAAGGAGCACACCTTCCAGCTGCACAGGAGCAGAGAGAGGCAGACTAGAGGTGGGCAAGGCTATGAACTCTCAAAGCCTGCAGCCAGCGATGTGCTTCCTCCAGGACGGTTGCACCTCCTAGAGGCTCCACGACACTCCCCAAACTGTGCTGCAAAATGCACCTGAAAACTATGGAGGACATTCACATTCAAACCACCACAGATGCATATAGAGAAATAGACAGCCATATTAACCAAGCATAAAAATGCAGTACCAATCTCAACTTCAACTCTATATTAGAAAAGAAGGAAAATCCCAACATTTTAAAACAAGACACAAAAGCCTGTATCAAGTGTGTAGGGGTGAGAAGGAATTTTAGACCAATCCATTAATCCAATAAAGTCAGTTAAATGAAATGTTCCCCAATCACTCCACAATTGTTCATGCCATGGTTGATAGAAGATGCACTTTGTTCTGCTTTGAAACAACAAATCACTCCCATTGCACCTCTTTGTGACTTGTCAGCCTTTAAAAATATTGTTAAAACTTGCCAGAGTCATACCTTTACCTCCTCAACACTTGAACTGACACACCTGTACTCTTGTGCTCTGCAATTGCAGCTCATCATGACAGTGGTTCACTGGCAGAACATGTACCCCACACTGATGTTGCAAAGGTCTTGTCAGAGTCTGTTTGTACCCCATGGGGAAATCTAAGGCAATTCTTTTCAGTAACAAAAAATAAAGTCAGGTTGCCATCATGAGACTCAATTACAAAGACAAATGTGTTATTTATTATGATGAGTGAGGATACTAAAATATGCCTATGAGAAAATAAAAAAAGTACTTTACAGACTGTAGATATGGATGACTGGTTAAAAGTGCTGGCTGCCCAATCCTGACAACCATAAACCCACATAAAATCTTAAGGAAATGGCACATGTCCTTAAACTCAGTAGCCTATGAGAAGTGAAAAGGGGAGATAGAATATCAGAATCTTGTGGATTAGATAGCCTGGATAAGGTAGTAGCAAAATAGAGTCTCAAAATAAGAAAAAATCAGTGGCAAGGGAAAGACCAACACCTGAAGGATGCCTCTTTCTTTCACATGGGTTCCAGTTGCATGAACACCTGCACCTACACACATGCACTGGTACACAAATACATGCTGCAATCTTAAAAATTCTTTATATACTTTATCTAGAAGATATTTTATTATTGTTCTTAACATTACACATTAAAGACATTCAAACATCTTTCTTGTGTTTAATGTGGCCAGTCACAAAGAAGAAAATTTAAATGATCCTTTTCCAAATAATTTTCCACCTGGCATTAACATCCTTACAGCCCCCTTCATGGCCTCATTCCTGAAACTGTAGGTAACAAGGTTGACTTTTGGGGATAGTACTGTGTAAAAGATAGAGAGCATCAGGTCTTGGGAAGCTGTTGAGTCTAAAGTTGGCCTGAAATATGCACAGGTGCTTGTGGAGAGAAAAAAATAAGACAACACAGAGGTAGGGCAGGCAGGTGGAGAAGACCTCAGACCAACCTTCAGTAGAGGGAATCCTGAGGACTGTGGCGTGGAGACTATCTGGAGGAGAGGGCAATGGCAATGAAGCAGGCAAATGCCATAGCAGCAATGAAGGCAACCACTCCATTCACTCCACAGTAATCATTGGAGCAGGAGAGCTTGAGCAACTGTTAGAAATCAGAGAAGAACTGGTGGCTTATTTTAGCTGTACAGAAGCTGACAGAGAATGTGGTTGATGTGTAAGAGTGTAAAAGTTCCTGAGATAACTGCACTTAGACAAACAGCTGTCAGAGTTCACCTGCACCTTCTGGGTCCCATGATGACCTCATTTTGCAGTAGGAGGCAGACAGTCACATAACACTCATAGGACATCACTGTAAGGATGGCCTCCTCCAATCCAGGTAAGGATGTG
>NW_008356268.1:20757-21936 GCF_000622305.1 Nannospalax galili
GGGGTTACGTCTGTGGCTTGCAAGGCTCTATTGTAGCAGATGGATTAGCTGTGGGCAGGTGATTCCATTTACCTTCCTGGAAAACCATAAGGTTATTATGACAGAAGTTTGGTACAACAGATATATGAACCAAGTGGGTCAGGCTACTGCTTTCCTGTTACTGATTGCTATTATTTTTATTTTTAACGCTGGTGACCAAGCCCTGGGCATTGCACTTGCTCTGCAAGTGCTCTTACAGTTTTTAAATGGACATTATATTTTAATCGCTAACAAAATACTTTTAATTCCACTTTCAAAGTTTGTGTTTAATTCAGTGTGTGGTGTGTTTGTGTCATTCAGAAACTGGATCTGAATATGCACTTTTTCTGTGTTCTTTATGTCATTTGTCCTCTAGTGAAGTCATCGGACAACTGCTGGTGACTTATTCCTAGGAGACACTGGCAATAAGAGACATATGTTGCTGTTTAATGTGAGGAGCATAATGCGGAATCTGCACATAGTTTCAGGAAGAGTAATGTGTTCTGCTTCTGTGTGAAGGGAGCCACCACTTTCCAGTGTATGATGCAGGGTTTGATTTGGGAGGATGGGCATTCACCAAACTGCACAGTGCTGCTTGATGGCCAGTATAGATGAGTCTCTTCTTCCTGCATATATTTCTTTCCAGCTGTGAGTTCCATAGAACAGTTCAGCATCATGGTTTAGTGTTTGAAGTATTTTATTCCAAACCAGGTGAAAAATGACGTGTATGTGTGTGTGTGTGTGTGTGTGTGTGTGTGTGTGTGTGTTTATCTAAGTAATTCATTCACCTAAAACTAGTTTGTCTGAGAATGAGAATCCTAAGCCTTATGGTCAGTGCTGCCGCACTCTGTATTAATCTCAGAGAGATTTATCCATCTAGTACAGTCTCTTCTTCAACAGCACAGACTCACAGCCCTACCTTAGCTCTCATATCACTTTGTGTGTGTGTGTGTGTGTGTGTGTGTGTTTATCTAAGTAATTCATTCACCTAAAACTAGTTTGTCTGAGAATGAGAATCCTAAGCCTTATGGTCAGTGCTGCCGCACTCTGTATTAATCTCAGAGAGATTTATCCATCTAGTACAGTCTCTTCTTCAACAGCACAGACTCACAGCCCTACCTTAGCTCTCATATCACTTTTTTAGTTTATTTTTTATTTATT
>NW_008356268.1:22518-27351 GCF_000622305.1 Nannospalax galili
TTTTTTTTATAAACCCAATTCCCAGGTAGCACCCTCCCATAGCCTCCCTCCCCCCACTAAAGATCTTATACTTTGATATTCCTGATACTGTTTCCTGTTTTGTCAGCACCCCCAGCCATTCCCCACTACTTGTCCTTCTGGTTAATCTAGTCAGCCTATCTAGAGGTCTTTGTTTTAGGAGGGTCAGCTGTTCCTCATCTAGCGGTACTCAGTTGTCTATATTCCTTTGGATACGATTGAGGTCTGCTGTTCATTTTCCCAGTTCTGTGGTGGGTTACTATCTGGGAATCCCTTTGGCCACCCTGGCCATCAACTCAAAAGAGGGTATCACTTGCCTGGCATTGTTGCTTGTTATGTAGCCTTTAGCTATACATATGGACTCTTATGAAAACTGGCCCCTTTAATCTTTGGTTATACTATCCTTTGGGGGGGTTAAGGCCACACAGTTGGTCCAGATAAACCAATTTATTTTTACTCTTAATGTTGTTTAAGGATCTGTTCCTCAGGGGTCACATGGGCTTGGGAGGAGCCCCTGGCTCCTTTCTTTTACCAGTTCCACCTATGTGAAGATAAGTCAAAGGTCCTGCTCACCCATGGTTGGCTTCACTTGGAAGCACAGAGGAAATGATTCCTCTGTGTTGACCCTCCTCTTTATAGACTGGACAGTGGTTCAAGTCCATCTGATAAGGTATCCTCGACCTACTTAATCAAGAGGACAGGTGACCCACCACCATTATAGGACATTTTAAGAGATGTTCATAGTCCCCTGGAACTAGTCAACCTAGGAGAGAAAGGAGCAAAAAGTGTCCTTTGTGTTCCTCTCACCAAATTATTATAGAACTCAAAGTAGGTCTGTTAAACACCCAGGAAGGTTAGTTCCACCAGTCTGGTATTTTTAATTACTGTATGTCATGTAGATAAATCTTGGGCAAAGACCAGTTGTTCTCAGATAAACATTACCTAGACACATATTTCTTGATCTCCTATGTATAATTTGTCAGTAGGTTGTAGGAGTAATATAGTTCTCACTGGTTTTCAGAGCTAGCGAGGCCTTGTTTATCTCTCACATTGTCTCACCCCTCCACCATGGTTTTCCACTTAAGGTGACCCCATGGCCCCCTTTCTCCCATAATAATACCCTTCCCCTGTGGTCCTACCTCTCCTGAGCTCCATCTTTCCCTTTATGCCCTAGGTTCCTTGAATACCCTTCCCTTAAAACTACCCAATTTTTATCCATCTCTCCCTTATTAAGGCCTGTTTCTTACTGTTTTTCTCTTTCAGGTTATTTCTTTTCCTTTACCTCCCTGTTTCATTTCCATTATCCTGGTTTCTGTAGTTATATCTGTATACATCCTCACTTATCAGGGTTTGGTTCTAGGATCCACATATGAGGGAGAACATATGTCGATTTTTTTTCTGAGTCTGTGTTACTTCACTTAGTATAACAGTTTCCAGTTCCATTTACCCGCAATTTCCATGTTTTCTTCTTCCTTTACTGATGAATAGAACTCCATTGTGTAAATATATCACATTTTCGCTAACTACTGGTCAGTTGAGGGGCACTTAGGTTGCTTCCATCTCTTAGCTATTGTGAAAAGAGAAGCAACAAACATGGATGTACGAGTGTCTCTGCAATAGGATGAGTTCTTTGGGTATATGCCAAGGAGTGGTATAACTGGGTCAAATGGTAGCTTCATTTGTAGTTTTTTTAGGAGTTCTCCACACTGCTTTCCATAGGGGTTGAACCAGTTTGCAGACCCACCAACACTGGATGAGTGTTCCTTTTTTCCCACATCCTCTCCAACATTTGGTCTCATTTGTTTTCCTGATATTAGCCAGTCTGACTGGACTAAGGTGGAATCTTAAAGTGGTATTAATTTGCATTTCCCTAATTATTAGGGACATTGAACATCTTTTAAGATGTTTCATAGCCATTTTACTTCTTCTAATGAGAACTCTCTGTTCAGCTCCTTAGCACATCTTTTAATTGGGTTGCTTCTTGTCTTAGTTCTCTGTTTTTAGACTTCATTATAAATTCTGGTTATTAAACCTCTGTCAGATGTGTCACTGGTGAAGATTTTCTCCCATTCTGTGGGTTTTCTGTTTGTTTCCTTGGTTGTCTCCTTTGATCTACAGAAGCTTTTTAGTTTAATGAGGTCCCATTTGTTAATTCTTGCCCTTGCTTCCTGGGCAATTGGTGTCTGGTTTAGAAAATCCTTTCCTACACCTATGTCTTGCAGGTTATTCCCAATGTTTTCTTCTAATAGTTTCAGAGTTTCTGGCTTTACATTGAGGTCTTTGAGCCATGTGGAATTGACTTTTATACAAGGTGAAAGATAAGGGTTTACTTTCATTCTTCTACAAGTGGAGATCCAGTTTTGCCAGCACCATTTCCTGAACATGCTGTCTTTCCTCCAGTTAATGTTCTTGGCCCCTTTGTCAAATATCACGTGGCTGAAATTGCATTTACTCACATTTGGATCTTCAATTGTGTTCCATTGGTCTATGGGTCTATTTTTGTGCCAGGACCATGTTGTTTTTATGACTATAGCTCTGTAATACAGCTTGAAACCTAGTATAGTAATGCCCCCTGCATTGCTCTTAGTGCTCAGGGCTATTTTGGCTATCCAAGGTCTTTTGTGCTTCCATATGAATCTTAGGATACTTTTTTCCAATTCTGTGAAAAATATCATGGGTATTTTGATTGGCATTGGGTAGAGTCCATATATGACTTTTGGTAGGATTGTCATTTTCACAATATTAATTCTTCCAATCCATGAGCATGGGAGGTCCTTCCATCTTCTGACGTTTTCCTCAATTTATTTTTTTAAAGATTTAAAATTTTCATTGTAGAGCTCTTTAATGTCTTTGGTCAGGTTTACTCCGAGATATTTTATTTTTATTTTCTCCATTTATTGTGAAGGGGAGTGTTTCCGTGTGCTCTTTCTCTGATTGTTGTTATTGGTAATAGAAAATCTATAGACTTTTATAGGTTAATTTTGTAATCTGCCACTTTACTGAACTTGTTAATAAATTCTAGGAGTTTTCAGGTGGAATTTTTGGTGTCCCTTAGATATAATCATATCATCTGCAAAAAGGGATAATTTCATCTATTCTTTTCCAATTATTACCCCTTTAACTTCCTTCTCTTGTCTTATTGCTCTTGCAAGAGTTTCAAGTACTGTGTTAAAGAGAAGTGGGGATAGTGGACAGCCTTGTCTGGTTCCTGATTTCAATGGCAATGCTTCCAGTTTTTCTCCATTTAAAATGCTGTTGGCTGTGGGTTTGTTATGTATGGCTTTAATTATGTTGAGGCATGTTCCCTCCAGTCCAGTTCCCTCTAGGACTTTGAACATAAATGCATGTTGAATTTTGTCAAAGGCCTTCTCTGCATGTATTGAGATGACCATATGGTTCTTGTCTTTGAGTCCAGTTATATGACTTATGAAATTTATTGACTTATGTATATTAAACCATCCCTGCATCTCTGGGATAAAGCTGACTTGATCGAATTTTTGCACCTATGTTCATTAAGGATATGGGTCTATAGTTTTCTTTTTTTGTTGTATCTTTACCAGGCTTTGGTATGAGAGTGATGCTGGCTTTATAGAAGGAATTTGGAAGTTTTCCCTCCATTTCTATTTTTTTTCTGTTTTTAAAGTGCACTTGGATTTTATTAATTTACTTTCTTTTTTTTTTAAAGCTATATACCAGTTCCTTTAATGAACATAGATGCAAAAATTCTCAACAAAATACTTGTGAACCAAATTTAGGAATACATTAAGATGATCATACATTATGACCCAATTGGTTTCATCTTGGAAAGGCATGATTGATTCCACATAGATAAATCAATAAATGCAGTGTACCATATAAATACTGTAAAGGACAGATACCACATAATCATTGGGATTGTTGCCAAAAGGCATTTGACAAAGTTCAGCATGCCTTCATGATAAAATTCTTGGAGATGTGAGGAATAGATAAAACACATCAAAATAAAGGCTATATACAACAAACCTAGAGTCAACATTATTTTTTTTTATTTTTTTGGGAAATCTGAGATGGAGCCCTTTTAAATTAATATGAGTGGCATGGTGGAGGTCTTGGGCATCTGTTATGCTAGCAGGGAAAGTTCCAGCGGTGGCTACTTTATCTGCTATGGCATTCCCTTCAGTAAGAAGTCCTGGGAGAGAGGAGTGGGACCTGATATGCTGGACAAATAATGGAGCCACTCTCTTTTGTAATAGTGTGGAAATTTTAATTAACAGGGGTGAGATGGGGTTGCCGTCAATTTTAATAAAGGAACGACCTAGCCATGGAAGTAAATTAACAGCATAGATGCTATCAGAATAAAGGTTAAAGGGCTTATCAATTTTATCAAGAGCCATATAGATAGCAAAGAGCTCTTTAAACTGTGGGGATTTATCTGATAAGGGCTGGAAATGTATTATAGGTGGATCATCAGGAGAGTCGTATATGACTAATGCAGCTCCCCTTAAGAGATCAAAGAGTGGCTGTAATTGACTTGTGGGGATGAAAAGCCAGGGCCTTAGCCAATTAACGTTGCCTGAAAAGCTCTGAAGGGAATTAAGGGTAAGTGGATGGGGGACATCCAGGATAGGTTTAAGGGGCCTAACAGTAGTAGGCATTATTTCAGTCCCCAGGAAGGTAATGGGGGGAACTGATTGTATTTTATTTGTGGCTATCATAAAACTCTTTTTGTCTCTAGTGCACAATATTTGGCAAATACCTATTAGATGAAGACTATGCACTTTGAAGGAGTGATATTTATGTACTTGCTTTTATTTTTCTTAATTTAATGCCTATGTA
>NW_008356268.1:29301-30670 GCF_000622305.1 Nannospalax galili
TGGTCTATATCTTTCTGGTGTCAGCTGTGATGTTTCACCTTTCATCTCTGATTTTGTTGATTTGGAGGTGCTCTTTCTTTCTTTTGGATAACTGGGCTAGCGGTCTGTCGATTTTGTTTATGTTTTCAAAGGACCTGCTCTTGGAGTTGTTGATTCTTTGTATTGTTTTCTTTGTTTTGATTTAATTAATTTCTGCCCTGATTTTTATTTCTTCTTGTCTTCTGGGTTTGGGTTGCATTTGCTCTTGTTTTTCAAGTGTCTTGAGTTGCAATGATAAGTCATTTATTTGTGTTCATTCCGTTTTTTGAGGTAGGCATTTAGAGCTATAAACTTCCCTCTAAGGACCACTTTCAGCGTGTCCCAGAGGTTTTGTCGTGTTGCATTGTCCTTTTCATTTAATTCCAGAAATACTTTTATTTCTTTCTTAATTTCTCTTTTGAACCATTCATCATTCAGGAGTGTGTTGTTCAATTGCCATGAGTTCATGTAGTGACTAGGGCTTTGACCAGTGATTGTAAGCTTTATTGCATTGTGGTCTGATAGAATGCATGGAATTATTTCAATCTTTTTGTATTTGTTTAGGTTTGTTTTGTGCCCCAGTACATGGTTGATTTTGAAGAAGGTTCCATGGGGTGCTGAGTAGAAACTATGTCCTTTGGTGCTTGGGTGGAATGCTCGGTAGATGTCTGTTAAGTCCATTTGATATATGGTATTGTTTAATTCAGATGACTCTCTGTTAACCCTCTTCCATGTTGACATATCTAATGGAGACAGTGGGATATTGAAGACCCCTACTATTAATGAGTTGGGATTAATCTGGGTCTTAAAGTCCCGTAGTATTGTTTTTATGATGTTGGGTGCACCAGAGTTTGGTGAATATATGTTCATGATTGTAATATCTTCTTGGTTTATTGTTCCTTTGATCAGAGTGAAGTGGCCCTCTTTATCTCTTCTGATCAGTTTTAGTTTAAAGTGTATTTTGTCAGATATTAGAATTGCTAGGCCTGTTTTTTTCTTAGTGCCATTTGCTTGGTATATTTTTTTCCATCATTTCACTTTAAGATAGTGTCTGTCCTTGAAAGTGAGATGAGTTTCTTGCAGACAACAAAAGATGGGTTTTGTTTCTTAATCCAGTCACCTAGTCTGTGTCTTTTGACTGGGTGTTCAGTCCGTTAATATTTAAACTTGTTAATGAAAGATGGGTATTGAATGCTGACATTTTTATTTCTGTTTACATTCATATAGCTGTACTTTTCCACTCTTATATCTTAATTGGATTTCATTGCAAAATCCCTTGGGTATAGTCATTCCTTTCTTCAGCTCTTTGTATTGCTTCCAGAACTCTCTGAAGTGCTGATTTTGTGGACAT
>NW_008356268.1:30770-55703 GCF_000622305.1 Nannospalax galili
TGTAATCTGGGTTGTCATCTGTGATCATTTCATCCAGGCCCTCTGGCTTTCATAGTTTGCACTGAAAACTCAGCTGTGATCCTAATGGATTTTCCTTTATATGTGACTTGTTGTTTCTCTTTTGCAGCTTTCAAAATTGCCTCTTTGTTTTGTACGTGTAGTGTTTTTACTATGATGTGCCATGGAGAGTCTCTTTTCTGTTCCTGTCTGTTTGGTATTCTATATGCTTCTTGTATTTGTATGGGCATATCTTTCTTTAATTTTTGGAAATTTTCTTCCAAAAATCTGTTGAAGATCCGGTCCATGCCATTATCTTGGGATTCCTCTCCTTCCTGTATGCCTATGAGTCATAAGTTTGGTCTTTTCATCTTTTTATGGAGTCACACAATTCCTGCATATTCTTTTGATTTCTTAAATTTTTCATAACCTTTGCTTCAGTGGTATGGTTCATCCACTTTATCTTTTTAGTCTTGATACTCTGTTTTCTATTTCGTTCATACTGTTGTTGAGGCTTTCTCCTGTCATTTCTAATTGGCTTACTGAGTGTTTCACTTCCTTCTTCATTTCAACCTGAGTATTCTTCAATATTTCTAACTCTTTTCTGAATTCATTAAGAAGTTTATCCCTATCTTCCTTCATTTATTTGATTTCTTTTTTGTGTGTTCTTTAAAAATTCACTGAATTATTTTATCATGTTTATAATTGTTCTTTTGAGTTCCATGTATTGCATTATCTCTAGGGGATTCTCATTGTGCTCCTCTAGAGGACTATTGGTATTTGGTGGGAATGTTATTTTGGTTTTCATGTTGTTATTTTTTCTCTGTGATTTTGGCATGTGAATTTTTTTGTAGTTTCTGATTCTTGTGTGAGACTCAGGCCTTCATGTTTAGATACGCTTCTTTTTGTGAACCTTATGTTTCTTTGTGGTTTCCTTTTTGGGCATGAAACACTGGTTCATCTAAGCTTCTGGTTCTCTCTCTTGAGTTTATATTGGAATGGCCATATTGATATTGTCTTCAGAAGTTCCCACAGAGGCCCAATTCTGATGAGGGTCAGATGTTTTCAGGCTTTCTCCTAAGGTCTGGATTCCTCCAGGACCTACTTTGGCCTCAGGAATTAGGGGGTTGGACTGGCCTGGGAGTCTGTCCCAGAAAAGATGCTGGTCTAGGGCAGCTGATGGCTGTGCCACCCAGAGATGCAAAGGAAGATGGGGTGGGAAGAAGCCCCAAGGGCTGCTGGGGACTGCACTGTGGAGCTGGGTTCATCTGGGTTCTAAGGATCAGGAAAAGGAAAGGTCAGTTCCCAAGTCCCAGAAAGAGGATGGCAGGTGGTGCAGGCTCAGGGCTGCAGGGGGTGTTGAGGGAGGGGGCCAGGACCAGAAGCAGTACTCCAGGGGCCCAGAGAAGGGGCTAAGTTGGTTTGGATGAAAGGAGTCAGGAAGCAGTATTGGTTCCCCCAGGTGTCTGGGGCCCCAAAACAAGGAATGGGGCGGGGCCCAAACTCGGAGGAGAGAAGGATGGGGGAGATGGGAGGGTGAATGAGGCTGGGGGAACCAGTCGTGGAGAGCATGATGTATTTACCCCGGAGAGAGGCCTGCGGGTGGGAGAGAGGCCTGTGGAGGGTGGTGCATACCTAGGGAAGAAGAGGAAGGTAAGTGTGGGGCCAGGCCAAGAAGCAGTGCTCCTGGGGCCCAGAGAAGGCAATAAGTCGGTCTGGATGAAAAGCTCTCATATATTTTTTTGGAGAATGAACTCTACATCTTAGCATCCCATTTTTACATTTTTTTAACTTTTACCAAAAATTTATTGAGAATTTCATACATGCATATAAGGTATTTTGATCAAATCCATGCCCACTCCCTCCACTCCAACATTCCCCCTCTGAAGAGGTGACCCTAAAATCTTTTAAGAATCAGATACAATCTCCCAAAGGATTTTGACATTTCTGGCCTTTGGAACCCAGTATGTTCTTATCAGGCACAAACATATTTTTATTTTAGCCAAGAAACTGGTTACTTTTCTTTGGGGTCTTTTTACCCTAACTGCCTAGCCAATTCCTACATCCTATTCTTATATTGTAGTTCTCTGAAGGGGTTACCCAAGTTGCCAATAGGAAATAGGCACACAAACAGCTCTGAATTGTTCCATGCTGAACAGGGACATGGGATTGGGTAAATGGAGTACTCCTTCAGTGGTTCTATCTAAAAGACTTCCAAATTGCATAACTCTTGTCTCAAGGAGGAAAAGAAAGTCTTTGAATTGTGAATAGGAGATGTGAAGGAGAAGTAAATACAACAGTAGTTAGCATTACAAGTTCTATACAGGGAACTACAAAAATGTCAGAACAGGGCAATTTTCAAATGTTCATATGAGAGTCCATTGGAGTTTCTTGACAAGGGCTTCCAAAAGCATCTGTCTATTTGGATCTTCCTCATTTTTTTGCCTTCCAAGGATGGACTAGTTGGCTGGGAAGGGTGTCTGGATACTCAGGTGAGAGTCCAGTGACCCTGCTTGGCAGTCCTTTAATGAATGAGCACAACCGTCAAGAAGCCCAATTGTGTCTATTTTTAGTGATCAGGCTCAGCTGAAGTCATGATGATGACATTTATTTCATGCAGAAGGGACTGCTGTATAGCATCATCTAATTAAAAGGATCTGAAATTTAAAAGGAATTGGTTCTAGGACCCACATATGGAGAGAACATACATTGTTTGTTTGTCTGAGTCTGTGTTCCTTCACTTAGTATAACAGTTTCTAGATCTGTCCATTTACCTGTGAATTTCTTTATTTCATCTTTCTTTACTGAATAGAATTCCATTGTGTAAACATACTACATTTTTGCTAACCACTCTTCAGTTGAGGGACACTTAGGTTACTTCCATTTCTTAGTTATCGTGAAAAGAGCAGCAACAAACATGGTTGTACAAGTGTCTCTACAATAGGATGAGCCCTTTGGGTATATGCCAAGGGGTGATATAACCGGGTCATATGGTAGGTTCATTTTGAGATTTTTAAGAGTGCTCCACACTGTTTTCCATAGAGGCTGCACGAGTTTGCAGTCCCACCAGCAGTGAATCCCACCAGCAGTGTTCTCCTTTCTCCATATCTTCACCAGCATTTGGTATCATTTGTGCTCTTGATCTAGCCAGTCTGATTGGGGAAACGTGATACCTTAGGGAGGTTTTAATTTGCATTTCCTTAACTACTAATGATGTTGAACACTTTCTCAGATGTTTCTTAGCCATCTTTATTTCTTCCTTTGGGAACTCTCTCTTTAGAACGTTACTCATTTTTTTAAATTGGGTCATTTGGTTTCTTGATTCTATTTTTCTTGAGTTCTTTATATATTCTAAATGTTAAACCTCTTTCAGATGTGTCACTGGTGAAGATTTTTTCCCATTCTGTGGGTTTCCTCTTCAATTTTGATGGTTTCTTTTGCTGTACAGGAGTTTTTTAGTTTAATGAGGTGCCACTTATTGATACCTGACCTCTAATTCCTGAGCAACTTCTTTCTGATTTGGAAAATCCTTTCCTACACCTATAGCCTGTAAGTTACTACCAATATTTTCTTCTAATAGTTTCAGGGTTTCCAATTTCACATTGAGCCCCCTGATCCATTTGGAGTTGACTTTTGTGCAAGACAAAAGATAAGGCTCTAGTTTCATTCTTCTACAGGTGGCGATCCAGTTTTGCCAGCACTATTTGATGAAGATGCTGTCTTTCCTCCATTGTGTGTTCTTGGCACCTTTGTGAAATATCAGATGGCTGAAATTGTGTGTACTCATGTTGGATCTTCAATGATGTTCCATTGCTCTATCTGTTTTTGTGCCAGTACCCTGAATTTTTTATGACTATGGCTCTGCAGTATACTTTGAGATCTAGTATAATCATCCCCCCAGCGTTGCTCTTTATACTCAGGGTGTCTTTGGCTATCCAGGAATTTAGAGCTTCCATATGAATTTCAGGATTTTTTCTAATTTTACGATGTATGTTCCTAGGGGGTCGAACCAGCAACCCCTGCGGAGTGATAATTGGGGATGAATAAGCATGCCATCTGCCAACCCATGCTGTCCCCAATACCAGGGACACTCAGACACAATGGGGAGTCTAATCAAGCAGGGACTCATTTATTGCAGGTGTTACAAAGCTTATAAAGGCACCTGGAAATACCCCCTTCTCCCCTGAGGGTGTATCTTAAGGGAGGTCACATACTGATCATGCACTCCTCAGCAGTCCGGAAGTATTTTCAGACTTTCAAAGCAAGCTAGGCCATGCCCCCAGTAACTTCCTCTGGAATCTATGCAAGGTGGGGCCTTTAGGTTCCCACATATCCCCCTTTTTATTTTTATTTTAAGGCTGGACTGACTTTATTTCATGGGTTACCCACCTCATAGGCAGCATGCTGAGGAGAGATGCCTATCTCCCTCCTCTAATCTTATGCATGTTTGCCTGTTTTAGGTTCTGTCACCTCTGAGCAAGCCTTGCCCGTCATTGGATCATGCACCTGGCCATGTGCATGTACTGTCTTAGGAGTACTTGTCATGGGCCATCTTGCCTGTCCTTGGCTAAAAATGCATCATGGTTAAGGGCAGCTACATGGGTAATGCCAGCCCGTGACAGTCTTAGTCTCTGCCTAACTCGGTTAGCCAAGCGTGGGCAACCGGAGGGGGCCTTGGGGGAGTCCTGATTCATGAGGAGTTGGGCTGTGGCAGTTCCAATGGTCCTCTGTCTCTAAATTATCTGGTAAAGACACTTAAAGATAAGCATTATCAAGAAAAACAAAGCAAGTCATGGCATAGGACAAGTAGAAATACTTTTGAGACCATGTACCTTTTAGCCAATCAGACAGTTGTCAAAGAGGCTGACTGGCAATGAAGCCAAGGAACTGGATCCTTCACTTCCAATGACTAGAAATAAAGAGAGGAATTTTGTGTCATGAACTATTGTCCATGGACCGTCATGCTAGTCAGTCAGATCCTGGCCTACCCACTTAAGGTTTTTCACAGGCACCCATATGGAGTTTGAATCTCCTGTAGGGTAGACACATCCAAAGCCTCAACCCATGGTTAGAAATGGATCTGGCCTTTCCATTGCCCTATAATGGGGTCCTTCCATATTTACTCATACCTCAGATCTCTGCTCCTGTCATCCCCAATGCTTCTGAAACTGGGATTCCAACTGGTTTTTTTGAAAATTAAGAATATTAATAGTGAATAAAGCCATACCCAACTGTTGGTGGGGACTCATTCCCCCTTTTTGTTTTTGTAATTGAATTTTTAGGTTTTGATGGTTGCAAAGCACTGGTGAAAATAAGACTGAGCATGTTTAGACTTCTCTCCTGTATGAGTGGTAGCCCAACAGGCATGTGAGAATGTGTCGATGGACACAAAAATATACTTAAGCTTTCCAAAAGGACCATAGTGTGTGATATCCATTTGCTATAAGGAATTGGGCTTGAGTCCCCTGGGGCTCACTGCTGGCTGTTGCAGAGGTGGTACCTGTACACATTAAGCCATCTTGCCTGCCTCTGCCTTGCCTTGGGATAAAAGCCCAGGCAATCTGTGGTGCCCCCTAAGATGCTGTGATAGGGGCTTTTCTCTCTTTAAGGGCTTTTCTTTCTTTAGGAAGTCTGAATATTTTAAGGACTCCCTCGGCCCAGGATTCCACGAGCACAGCTGCCCATGGGGCTGTAGCACTCGGGGCCAGGGTGGTTCTCCAGCCACCTGTGGAACAGGAGGGGCAGGGCCACTCCCGGAGCCACCTTCCCCGAACCAAACTGGGCCTTTTCAGCTGTCCCAGAGCCGGTTGTGGCACACTGCCAAAGGCGGTTTTTGTTTGTTTGTTTTTTTAAATGTGCCCGGTGGCCGCCGGGCCAGTCCTGCCTGGCTTTTGTGTGGGCCCCTGACCCGCTCATGCATTAGTTCAAGGGGGTGGGGTGGGAGGCTTTCACCACCGACCCCGTGTGCTCTTCTCCTCCCCGCCCTTCTGCACAGGAGGCTCGGAAGCTGGCCAGGGCATGCCTGAGGTGCCGTTTTTCACTTTGGTTGCTTTTGGTTTCATTTCTGTTGGATTTCTGCCTTCTTCCTCAAACCCTTCCCATGGTACCCATGTATCCCCAGTAAAAACATTAGCCCCAAGTAACCAGGGAGCCAAATGAATTGCCTCTGCCCAAACCTTTTGAGCTACCAGATCTGACAGTTCCAATCCCCTGCTTTTAAGCATATCTCTCAGCACTTTAAGCACCGGGTCCTCAAACTTAAAAGTTGCATTACCCATATTTCGGGTCTTGCTTATCTTGAACTTCCGATTGGCCCCAATCAATTTTCCTTCTTTCTTTCTTCTTTCTTTTCTTCTTTTCACCTTCCTTTGAGCACCACCCTGGGCGCCAGTTGCCAGGGGTTCGAACCAGCGACCCCTGGTGCAGTGATTATTGGGGATGAGTTAGCATGCCATTCACCAGCCCACACTGCCCCCAATACCAGGGACACTCAGAAGCAACAGGGAGTCTAGTCAAGCAGGAACTCATTTATTGCAGGTGTTACAAACCGTATAAAGGCACCTGGATATCCCCCCTCCTCCCTGAGGGTGTGTCTTAAGGATGGTCATAGGTTGATCATGCACTCCTCAGCAGTGCGGAAGTATTCTTCAGACTTTCAAAGCAAGCCAGGCTGCGCCCACAGTAACTTCCTCTGGGACCTATGCAAGGTGGGACCTTTAGGTCCCCAAAGTATGTCATGGGGATTTTGATTAGTATTGCATTGAATCCATATATTACTATTGGTAGGATGGTCATTTTCACAATATTAATTCTTCCAATCCATGAACATGGGAGGTCCTTCCATCTCCTGGTGTCCTCCTCAACCTCTTTCTTTAATGAGTTAAAATTTTCATTGTAGAGATCTTTCATGTCTTTGATCAGATTTTTTCCAAGACATTTTAATTTTTTGCAGTAATTATAAACGGGAGCATTTTCATGTATTCTTTCTTCAATTGCTTGTTCTTGGTATATAGAAAGGCTACTAAATTTTGTAGATTACTTTTAAAACCTTCCACTATACTGAACGTGTTGGTCACTTCTAGGAGTTTTCTGGTTGATCTTTTGGGATCTCTTAGCTATTATATCATATCATCTTCAAAAAGTGATAATTTGACCTCTTTTTTTCCAATTAATACTCTTTTAATTTCCTTCTACTGTCTTAATGCCCTAGCACCAGCTTCAAGCACTATGTTGAAAAGCAGTGGAGATTGTGGACATTCTTGTCTGGCTCCTCATTTTAATGGGAATGGTTCCAGTTTTTCTCCATTTAGAATGATATTGGCTGTGGGTCTGGTGTATATAGCTTTAATTATATTGAGGTACGTTTCCCAAAGTCCAATTCCCTCTAGGACTTTGAACATAAATGCATGCTGAATTTTGTCAAAAGCCTTTTCTGCATCTTTTGAGATGGAAATGTAATTTTTGTCTTTGAGTCCCTTTATATGATTAATGATGTTTATTGACTTGAATATATTGAATTATCCCTCCATCTCTGGTATAATGCCTACTTGATCAAGGGGAATGATCTTTTTGATGTGTGTCTGTATATAGTTTGCAAATATTTTGTTGAGAATTTTTGCATCTATGTTCATTAAGGATATGGGTCTATAGTTTTCTTTTCTGTATATGTCTTTACCTGGTTTGGGTAATAGAGTGATGCTGGCTTCATAGAAGGAATTTGGGAGTTCTTCCTCTGTTTCTATCATTTTGAGTAATTTAAGTAGTATTGGTTGGACGTGGTCTTTAACTGTCTGGTAGAATTCTGCTGTAAATCCATCTGGGCCTGGGTTTTTATTCAGATGGGAGGCTTTGTATTACTGTTTTGATTTCATTATATGTTATGGGTGTTTAAACTGTCAATCTCTTCTTAGTTTAACTTTGGTGGTTCCCAGGATTTTAGATATCCATCCATTTCTTTTAGATTTTCAAATTTAGTAGCATATAGGTTTTTAAAATATTCGCTTATAATGGTCTGGATCTTTTTGGTGTCTGTTGTGATGTCCCCCCTTTCATCTCTGATTTCATTTGTTTGGGTTTGCTCTTTCTTTCTTTTGGTTAACTGGGCTAAGGGTCTGTCTATCTTGTTTAGCTTTTCAAAGAACCAGCTCTTAAATTCATTGATTCTTTGTATTGTTTTCTTTGTTTCTATTTCATTAATTTCTGCTCTGTCATTTCTTATAAGCACTTAGAGCTATAAACTTCCCTCTATGGACTACTTATAATGTGTCCCAGAGGTTGTGCTGTGTTGTATTGTCCTTTATGTTGAATTCCAGGAATTCCTTTATTTCTTTCTTAATTTCTTCTTTTAGCCACTCATTGGTTAGGAGTATGTTGTTCAATTACCATGAGTTCATGTAGTGTCCAGGGCTTCGTCCAGTGTTGATTTTGAGCTTTATTGCTTTGTGTTCTAATAGAATGCATATAATTATTTCAATATTATTGTATTTGTTGGGGTTTGTTTTGTGGCCCAGTATGTGGTTAATTTTTTAAAAAGTTCCATGAGGTGCTGAGTAAACAGTGTATTCTTTGGTGTTTGGGTGAACTAATTGAAAGATAACTGTTAGGTCCATTTCAGGTATGGTATCATTTAATTCAGATGTAATGTTTCTCTGTTTATTCTTTGTCCAGTTGATCTGTCTAATAGAGACAGTGTGGTATTGAAGTCCCCTACTATTACTGAGTTGGGGCTAATTTGTGTCTTAAAGTCCTGTAGTGTTGTTTTTATGAATTTGGGTGCACCAAAATTTGGTGCATATATGTTAAGGATAGTAATATCTTCTTAGTTAACTATTCCTTCGATTGGAATGAAGTGACCCTCCTTATCTCTTCTGATTAGTTTTACTTTGAAGTCAATTTTTCAGATATTGGGATTGCAACACCTGCTTATTTCTTAGCGCCATTTACTTGGAATATTCTTTTCCATCCTTTTACCTTAAGGTAGTAGATGTCCTTGAAGATGAGATCGGTGTCTTGGAGACAGCAAAGACATGGATTTTGTTTATTAATATATTTCCTTAGCCCGTGTCTGTTGACTGGGGAGTTCAGTCCATTGATATTTAAGGTTATTATGGAAAGGTGTCTATTGGTTGCCATCATTTTGATTGCTATTTCTCTGTGTAATTTTGTGATTCTTAGATAATATCTTTGTTTCTGTCTTTCATTGCTACAGTTGTTTCTCTACTCTCTGTACTACTTCAAGTATTCTTTGAAGGGCTGGTTTTGTGAACATGTGTTATTTCAGGCAATTCATGTTATGGAAGATTTTTCATTCCCCCTCAACTATAGTAGACATTTTTGCTGGCTATAGTATTCTGGGCTGCCATCTATTGTCATGTAAAACTGGAAATTACTTGGTCCAGGCTCTTCTGGCTTGCATAGTTTGCATTGATAAGTCAGCTGTAATTCTGATGTGCTTTCCTTTGTCTGTGAATTGTTTTTCTTTTTCTGCTTTCAGTATTCTATCTTTGCTCTGTATTTTAGTGTTTTTACTATGATATGTCATAGGAAGTTTCTTTTCTGATCCTATCTATTTGGTGTTCTATGTGCTTCCTGTATTTGTATGGGGGTGTCTTTCCTTAATTTTGGGAAATGCTTTTCTACAATCCTGTTCAGGATCTGGTAAACACCATTAACCTGAAATTTTTGTCCTTCCTCTAGTCCTATGATTCATAGATTTGGCCTTTACATGGTGTACCTCATCTCTTGCACATTCCATGCCTGTGGTTTTTAGATTTTCCATACTCTGCTCGAGTGATCCCATTCTTCAACTTTATCCTCCAGTGTTAATATTCTGATTTCAATTTCATTCATTTTAGAGGTGAGGATTTCCCCTATTGTTTCCAGTTGGCTTATTGAATTTTGAACTTTCTTCATTTCTCCCTCAGTTTTCTTTAATGTTTCCATCTCTTTTGTGAATCCATTCAGAAGTTTAACCCTATCTTCTCTTCGATCTTTGATTTGTTTGCTCATGTGTTCTTTAAGTTCGTTGAATTCCTTGATCATGTTTATGACTGTTCTTTTTTTCTGGAGGGGTTCTTTTTGAGACAGGGTCTCCCTGTATCCCCAACTGTCCTGGATTCACTATGGAGACCAGGTTGTCCTCGAACTCACAGAGATCCATCTGCCTCTGCCTCCTGAGTACTGGGATTAAAGGCATGCACCACCACACAGGATTTATGATTGTTCTTTTAAATACAGTGTCCTGGGTTATCTCTAGGGTATTCTCCTTGTAGAACTCTTCTACAGGATTGGTGGGATTTGGTGAGGACCAAGTGTTTTGACTTTCCATTTTATCATTCTTTCATTGTGGTTTTGGCATGTCAATTTCTTTTGTTGTTTATGATTCTGATATGAGAACTAAGTTGAAGTATGCTTTTGTCTTTATTATCTGGGTGCCTATATCCTTTCCTTATTGGTTATGTAAAGCTGGTTAGTGCAGGGCTTAGGTTCTCTCAGGTTTATTTTGGAGGGAACTCATGACTTCAGATCAGCTATTCAGGAGTACCCACAGAAGCCCAATTCAGGTTCCAGTCAGGTATACTCAGGCTTCCTTCACCATGTGGAGGCAGGATTCTAGCTCTCTCAGAGAGGCAAGAAGGAGGCCAGAACCTGCCACTCTTTGGCCTTCTGCTGAGTTCCATGCCACTACCCGGTGCAGGTCTGAACCCACCCTGTCAGGCTGTCTGCTAGGATTTCAGCTTTAGCCTACCAAAGCAAGGTCTGCCCTGAGGCCTTGGGAGGGGCCTCACAAAATCCTAGGTAGGGGAGTGGCATGGCACAATTAAGGGGAGCTCACCACCACATGGAGGCAGACTCCAGGGACTGTCAGGCAGTCCCCTGGGTTCTCGGGCCCTCTGGTATTTGGAGGCCAGAAGGAGGCCAGAACCTGGCACTCTCTGGTGGTCTTCCATTTTTACATTTTTATCTAACAGGGTTTTGGTTTCAAATTGTGACAGATTATCACTGAATTAGCCAAAAGTTTTAAATACACCTTAGTTAACACATTGAAAAGACTCTCAAACTTCTCAAAGCATAAATAAGAATCATAAATTTAATAATAAACTTTGGAATTATCATTCTAATGGTTTTCATAGTTCCAATTTCTTCTCTATAACTGCTGAAATTATAAGCAGCATTACTGTCCACCCTTAATCCTCAAATTGCACATGGAGTTGACATATATATATGTACATAAATATATGTATGATACTGTGATAGATATATTCCACCAAAAATAATTTCACTAGGACACTAGGAGGGGTGGTGCCTTTAACCCTAGCATTTGGGTAGCAAAAGTGAGCACATCTCTGTGATTACCAAGCCAGCCAGGGCTTCACAGTGAAAATTTGTCTCAAAAACAGTTTCCTTTAATCCAAACAAGTGCTTTCATTATTGTGGAGTTAAGTATTTTAGCACATATTTTAAAGTAAAAATAATTGAAAATGCTTTCATAACAGAATTAAGATTTGAATTCTGATAATTGGTTTTTCATTTCCTTATATGTAAAAACTAAAAATATTAATAAAAATCATTAAGGATTTTGGAGAAAGTTGAGCTTCTTGAGCATATACTAGTGAAGGGTTTCTCTTTCTACTCACATCAGAGAGTATTTGAAAAAGTGTTTTACATATTCTAAGGTTGCATTAACAGGTAAACTATTAATAGCTTTTCCACTTATAGGTTCTCATTAATCTCTAGCCATATTACTATTTTACAGACTTTATATGAATGGCACATATAGGCTTTTTCAATCTTCTTTTTGTCAGCAAAGTGAACTTCCATCCATGATAGAATTTTACTCTACTTCCTAACTCAGTTTAAACAAAGTACTGTCAGGACTCCCCCCAAATCATGCTTTAATAATATACAATTGGATAACTCATCCTAGGATGCCTTGGTGTGAGGACTTCTATCCAATTCAATCAACAACATCCGATGTTTCTCTTCTATGATCACAGAATTCAAAATTGTACTGAAGACAGCTAGCTTTTGAATGGTTTTTGGGGATGTGAATTTTTTAATGTGAATCCTGAACTGAATGGCAGATGTTACCCATTTTCTTGGCTTCTTTGTCACATGGGATTTGGAGTCACAGATATTTCCACATGAAAGGCAAATGACTTAGTGAGCTTGTGGTTTTAATATTCCCAGTTCAGTGGTTCTCAGACTGTTTAGACCTCAGAATCTCCTGGAGGTCATTAAAACCTAGAGACCCAGGCCCACACTCAGCAAAGCTGGTTACAACCTAGAGATCTAGGACTATGCTGAATAATGCTGACTTAAGTCTCAGGTAACACTTAGGATGCTACTTTCCTAACAGGCTCCTGTGTGTGCTGCTGCCTGACCATCCTTAGTGAACTGCTTCTCACTAAATCATAGGTTTCTGAAAGTCTAACTGGAAAATGTAGACACATTTTAGTCAGTGGAATACTAACTACATCACAGTTCGTCCATACTTCAGCATTATATTCAAAAACAGAAGGGAATGAACTGTGGGAATGAACATGAATGGACACCAAGAGAGCAGTGCCAAACTTGGAAGTTGATGTGGTGAAAGATTCCACAATATAAAATTCCAGAAGTGACAATGTTTTAAATATGGAGGCAGTATCTTTGATTTTTAATTACTGACAACAAGGTAAGGAAGGATCTTAGTGGAACTATAGAAAGGAGAACACTGGGGAAATGGTTGTGCTGTTAAATGGTTCTGTTTAAGTTGAGGTGGTGGTTATATGAAGGCTACCTGAGATAAAAGAGAATAAATATGATGGTGTAATCCACTGTTTGACATTATGTTATAGTTACCTAGGATAAGGCCATTCAGGAGACATGGGGCATATCTATGCTAATTCAGTTTTACAGAGTTAAAATTTAAAACTTTTTATCCTTTTCTCTCATTGTCATCCTTTAAAAAAATACTCATTTAAAGCAATTTTTGCTTCATTTGTTTTTTCTTTTTGTTCTTTTTGGATATATGTACATGTGATATTGTGTGTGTATTTATGTGTCTGAGTGTGGGCACATATGCAAACATTGCATAGAGATCAACACAGTTATCTTTCTGGATGACTTCACCTTATTCATTTTAAATTTTAACTCTGTAAAACTGAACAAAATTGTAAACTTTGTGTAAATTTAAATTGATTTGTTGTGCATATAGTACAGAACATCTTAATCATCTTTACACTCCTTTGGACATTGGCACCCTCATATAGCCTGACCCTCTATGGAATTCATGCATTCTGTCATTTGTCTTAAGGTGATTTGAGTCAAGTTAGCTTCATCAGACATCTCTCAATGCAAGTCATCCACTGAGGTCTAGTCAGTCTGTCTAGAGACTCTTCCTTTAAGGAGATGAATGCTTCCTCACTCAGTAGTAATCAGTTGCCAGTATTTTTTTGTGTTTGATAAGGGCGTGCTGCCCATATACACAGTTCTAAGTTGGATTTTTGCCTGCTTCAGTTTGTATGGGTCTTATGCATGCTGACACAAGAGGGCATATTTGACAGGACTGACTATTTGGGATTTGAGGCCCAGCTCCAATCCTCAACTAGATGAACTGGGCCCATCACCTTACTCCTTTCTAAATGGGAGTCACTGAGGAGCCTCATTCCCTGAAAGGTGAGAGCCTGCTCTCCTTCCAGCAGGTACCTGGAGGCCAAGTCAGCTCAACCAGTCCCCTCTCACCTGAATCAGAAGCAGACTGAGTTCTGCCTTCTAGAAAACACTCCGTAGGAAGCAAGGACACCACACGTGTTCAGGAAACTGAGTTTCTGCCTGCTTTTCTCAGCTTAGTGCCAGAAGACCATCCAACAACTGGGCTGGAAGCACAGGGCCAGGCCCACCAGTGCCCCAGCATAGGACCATGGCTCCCATCAGACACCCAGAAGACAGGTCTGCATGCACTTGAGGCTGCAAGCAGCATCACATTTCCTCTCCCAGTTCCAGATCAGCTCTTATAAGATAGAAATGTTGGGTTTTGTTCCAGGCTGTTGATTCTACATGTAGCAAATAAGTGGTCACCAAGTAATGTGTTCGTGCTAACAATGACCCAGAGAGCTCAACATCCAAATAAAACCATGCACAGTGAAGGAATACGCTGGACTACAATGTTCAGAAGGCCCAGGAGGAGGGACATTTCCCTGTATGGTGGAGACAGTGTCTCTTCTGGGACTGTAAAGGGGCCAGAGCTGTAGAGACTGCAAGAGCTGGATGTGCAGGAACTAACACGTCACCCATCTTCTTGTGTTAGGGGTGGGTCCTGGGTCTCAGCCATGGGGTCTGACAGTCCTGCTCTGGCTTGTGCCTGGTCCTCTCCCATTCCCTCTTTAGCTCCATTTCACCCACTCCAATCTCTGCTCCTCTTTCTTTCTGTTCACCTTCTTTATCTCTCTCCCTCCAGCTACACCCTTGTTCCACCACTTTGGTGCTGGGGATTCGAACCAGCAACCCCGTGCAGTGATGATTGGGGATGAGTAAGCACGCTGTTCACCAGCCCACACTGCTCCCAGTACCGGGGACACTCAGACGCAATGGGGAGTCTAGTCAAGCAGGAACTCATTTATTGCAGGTGTTACAGAGCTTATAAAGACACCTGGAAATCCCCCCTCCTCCCCTGAGGGTGTATCTTAAGGATGATCACACGCTGATCATGCACTCCTCAGCAGCACAGAACTATTCTTCAGACTTTCAAAGCAAGCCAGGCCGTGCCCCCAGTAACTTCCTTTCGGACCTATGCAAGGTGGGACCTTTGGTCCCCACATATCCCCCTTTTTATTTTTATTTTAAAGCTGGACTGACTTCATTTCACGGGTTACCCACCTCATAGGCGGCTCGCTGAGGAGAGATGGCTGTCTCCTTCCTCTAATCTTATGCATTTTTGCCTGTCTTAGATTGTGTCACCTCTGATCAAGCCTTGCCTGTCATTGCATCATGCACCTGGCCATGTGCATGTCCTGTCTTAGAGTACATGTCATGGGACATCTTACCCATCCTTGGCTAAAAATGCATCATGATTAAGGGCAGCCGCATGGGTAATGCAGCTCGTGACAGTCTTAGTCTCTGCCTAACACAGTTAGTCAAGCGTGGGCAACTGGAGGGGGTCCTGGGGGAGTCCATAATCACAAGGAAGTTGGTCATGGCAGTTCCAAGGGTCCTCTGTCACCTAATTATCTGGTAAAGACACTTAAAGGTAACATTATCAAGAGAAACAAAGCAAGTCAAGGCGTACGACAAGTTTAAATACTTCTGAGTCCATGTACCTTTTAGCCAATCAGCCAGTTGTCAAAGGGCTGACTGGCAATGAAGCCAAGGAACTGGGTCCTTCACCTTAGATGGCTATAAATAGAGGAATTTTGTGTCATGAACTATTGTCCATGGATCGTCATGCTAGTCATTTGGATCTTGGCCTACCCACTTAAGGTTTTTCACAGGCACCCATATGGGGTTTGAATCTCCTGTAGGATAGACACACCCAAAGCCTCAACCCATGATTAGCAATGGATCTGGGCCTCTCCATTGCCCCATAATGGGGTCCTTCCACCTTACCCGTACCTCAGGTCTCTGCTCCTGTCATCCCCAGTGATTCTGAAACTGGGATTCCAACCGATTCTTTTTGAAAATTAAGAACATTAATAGTGGATGAGGCCATACCCAACTGTTGGTGGGGGATCATTCCCCCTTTTTGATTTTGTAATTGAAATTAAGATTTTGATGGTTGCATTCTATAATGGCTTGACCTTGGGGATTGTAGGGAATTCCTATATTGTGTTGAATTCCCCAAAGTGAGAAGAAATCTTGTAAATTTTTACTCACAAAACACGGTCCATTATCAGTTTTAATTCCTTAGGGGCAATCCCAACGTAGCAAAGCACTGGAGAAAATGAGACTAAGCATATTTAGACTTCTCTTCTGTATGAGTAGTAGCCCAACAGGCATGTGGGAATGTGTCAATGGACACAAAAATATACTTAAGCTTTCCAAAAGTAGCATAGTGTGTGACATCCGTTTGCCACAAGGAATTGGGCTTGAGTCCCTTGAGGTTTACCCCTGGCTGTTGCAGAGGTGGCACCTGTCTTGTCTCCCTCTGCATTGCCTTGGGATAAAAGCTCCGGCAATCCTTGGTGCCCCCTAAGATGCTATAAGAAAATAGGGGCTTCTTTCTCTTTAAGGAGCGTACGAGTCTGAATACTGTCAGAAAACAATGGCCATGAGTTCCTTGAATTGGGCTGTTTTTTGATTTCTCCACATCTGCCCAAGTCAGTGAAAACATTGTAGGCTTTTACTAAGGACTCCCTCAGCCAGGGATTCAGTAAGCGCTGTTGCCTTCGGGGCTGTAACACTCAGGGGCAGGGTAGTTCCCTGGTGACCCGTGGAACGGAAGGGGTGCAGCCCCTCCCCGAGCCTCCTTCCATAACCAGGCCTTTTCAACTGTCACAGAGCCAGTTGCAGCACACCGCCAAAGGTGTTTTTGTTGTTGTTGTTGTTTTTCTTTTTTCTTTTCAAATGCACCTGGCCACCGCCAGTCGCCGGCTGGGGGACAGTACCCCTCCCAGCATTCTCGCGGGGGCCCTGGCTCGTGCATGCTTTAGTTCAAGACAGGTGGGGTGGGCGGCTTTTACTGCAGACCCAGTGCACTCTGCTCCTCCCCACCCTTCTGCCTGGGAGGCTCTAAAGCTGGCTTGGGCACACCCGAGGTCCGCTTGTTACTTTGGCCATTTTTGGTTTCACTTCTGTTGCATTTCTTCATCCTTCCTCAAACTCTTCCCTTGATTCCCATGTATCCCCAGTAAAATCATTAGCCCCAAGTAACCAGGGAGCCATATGAATCGCCGCTGCCCAAACCTTTTCAGCTACCGGGTCCTCAGACTTAAAAGCTGCATTACCCATCTTTTCAGGTCTTGCTTACCCTGAGATTCCAATTGGTCCCAAACTGTTTTTCTTCTTTCTTTCTTCTTTTTTTCTTCTTTTCACCTTCCTTTGAGCACCACGCTGGGCACCAGTTGCGGGGGGTTCGAGCCAGTGACCCCCACGCAATGACGATTGGGGATGAGTAAGCAAGCCATTCACCAGCGCATGACGCCCCCAGTACTGGGGACACTCAGATGCAATGGGGAGTCTAGTCAAGCAGGGACTCATTTATTGTAGTTGTTACAGAGCTTATAAAGGCACTTGGAAATGCCCCCTATCCCCCTGAGGGTGTATCTTAAGGATGGTCAAGTGCTGATCATGCACTCCTCCGCAGTGCAGAAGTATTCTTCAGACTTTCAAAGTAAGCCAGGCCACACCCCCAGTAACTTCATTTCGGACCTATGCAAGGTGGGGCTTTAGGTCCCCACACTTTGAAAGTGTGTGGAATTAAAATGTGGACCACCTGTTCATGCATTTGTGTGGAGGGATGGGGGAGGGGGAGAGAGAGAGAGAGGATGGACAAAGTAATTGCATGAGCTGTACTTAAAGCCTTCCCTACCACCAGTGATGAGCAAAACTATACAAGAGCAGGAGGACCACAGGAACAGCTGTATGGCTTGAGATCTTTACACACTTGCAATACCTGCTTGGTCCTGACTGATGTGGGACCTGGGCCAGTTACAGATCCTCCCAACCCCAGAACCTAACCAACTCCCACCTTAGGTTTACAGGATCGGGTAGACTCATAGGCATGAGAACAATTCACAGAGTTCAGAGTAACTCATGAAGAAATGCTCACTCAGGGTAGAGACTTGCCTTATGCTCTCAGTGCCCCAGCTTCTGCTGCTCCATCTCCAGAAGGAGGTTCTAGTTCTGGGCTTTGGTCTGGTCAAGCTCCTGCTTGAGTTTTTCGGACCTACATGAGCAAGTCAGCTGAGACGTAGGCAGAGTGGGGACTTGCCACATCAGTTGTGGACCTGCTGTCTCCCACTCTGTCCTGAATAGTCAACATGATCTTTTGGCTGAGGACATTCTCTGCACCTCCAAGGAAGAAGGATCACAGAGAACCTGGTTCTGGAACTTTTTTTAGTGAAGTCTCTGATCAGTCCTGCAGCAGACACACCTGGCTGGGTTTGACCTGCTCACCCCAAACCTACTATACCCAGAGAACACTTTCCACAGGAAAGCACTTGTGGAGACTGTGCTCTCTGGGGAATGTGCAACACTGCCCTAGGTGGCAATCATATCTTTACTGCTCAAGTCTCTGAATTAAAATCAAACATTAGGGGTCGCACTGCCCTACAAAATTAATTTTCCCATCTGCTTAGTATGTGTCCCCCAGAGAGAGTTTTTTGGGATATTAAGAGACAGGATTCTCCAAACACACCAGGGAGCTCATATGGGAAGAAAGGGACACATTTCTCATGGTACATTAAGTGTCAATTACAATGTTTCCTGGACAGAAGTTCCTGCTGATTGAACTCTCATAGTGTTCTGAGATATTTTTCTCCTGGCTATGACTGGCAGCCTGGAAAATGACCATAATCTCAAAAAGACAGGGGCCCCAGGCAAAGAGGACTCACTCCTCCTCCTGGACTCCTACCTCTCCTCTGAGGAAGCCAAGTAGTGTTGTTGCTGGACTGCCAAATTCCTTTGCTGGGTGACCTGCTCTCTCTCCCTCAGCAAGTGCTGCAGACAGGCTTCCAGTCTGTCAATTTCCTGTTCATCATTAGACAATTTTGTTCTTAGTGGAGGAGTTACACACCAGGACACACAGACAGAGACAGGGACAGAGACAAAGAGAGTTTCAATCACTTGTTAGCCTCCACGCTAAGGATAATGGAACAGAACACTTGGAGTATCTTGAAAGAAAAAGTCAATTTTCTGGCATTGGAAAAGGAGAGGGCAGTAGAAATAGATCAGTCCTTGACTGCATGCCTTGTAAACACAAAAACCAGATTCCTTCCCCGAAACTGAGAAAAGAAATAAACAGCCAGGTGGGGACACAGTCTTACTATCCCGGCACACAGCGTGAGTAGACAAGTGGATCCCTGGCCAGCCAGCAATGCCTACTCAGAAACTCTAGGCCTGTGTTAAAGGCTTGGTTCCCAGCACAGGCAGCACTGGATGGGGAAAAAAGAGTTCCTTGTCTCTCACTGCTTCCCAGCTGCCCTGAGGTGAGAGGGTCTTCCACAAGGATCTCTCTTACTAATGCACTGGCTTACCTCAGGAACAAGATCAGGAGACTAGGAAATCATGAAAGTTACAAAATCCTGAGCCAAAGTAACCTTTTCCTCCCTGTGAGATTTCTGTGACGGGCACTGGTTTACATAACAGAAGACTGACTAGCTGTTTTCTTAAAAGGTCACATATTTCACTTATGCCGAACAATCCTCCATTGAAGGCTAGACCTCATTTACTGACTCATTCATCAGGCTTAGGCCTCTGGGTGGCTTCCACATTGGGGCTGCTCTGAAGAACATTACCAACCCCGCTGTCCTCTACTTTCTGTGTGGAAGTTTCTTCCTGTTCTGGAATCAGTGAGTGCCCTGGAAACTGCTGTTCATCCTTCTGAGAAACTGCCCCATGGATTCTACAGACCTACACCACTTCCATCACCACCAGCAGCTCTGAGGGACTTCATTTCTCTCCATCCTCTACATGGCCAGGCTTAGCCCAGAATGAGCAAGTTTAGAATGACTGTGGTTTACTTGGTGCTCCACACAGCACGTGCTGAGTGCTCTACATGCAGCATCTTTCCACCCCATAAGGAGCAGGAGACCAAATGGGCAGTATTGACAGAGCCCCATTCCCATGCTTCAACATGAAAGTGAGACTGCCCATGGACAGAGATGCACCAGCACCTTTGCAGTCCAGAATCTAGGCCAAACCCCACATGGTTAACTGAGCCAAGGTTAGACAAAGGTAGAAAGAAATGGCAGCAGGAAATGAGAATGGGAACCCAGCAGAGTGGAGTAGAAAACAAAGGGTGACACCTGGCCATCTAGTGCACAGTGTTCATTCACTCCGGGGCAGAGAAGGCACTCAGTGGCAGTTCCTGTCCCTTAGGGACCAGGTTTTTCCACAGAAGCCCTCCCTCCCTACCTTATTCAACAAATCCTAGTGTTTTGCATTCAAGCAAAGGATTCTTTGAAGATGAGTGTTTTGACTACTCCATACACCCACAAGCCATTGAGTTTCCAGCGTGTTTTGAGTCCTTTTGACTGGGAACTCTATGGACATACATCAGGGGCATGAGTCTCTGAAAAGAATGTTAGATGGATGTAAGGTTGAATTAACAAGAGTTGGCATAGTACTACCTCACTGGATGCTGCCTCAGCTCATCTCAGTTCCTCTCGAAGGTACACACACATGTACCACATTCCCACATGCAAACTCACACACCCACATGCACACACAGACCCCTCTGGAGACTGAAGGATCAGGGAAGGGACTGCAATGCGGCATTGCCTGTTCTGAGGCAGGTGGGTGTAGTGAGTTCTCCCTGATGTCTTCAGGGCTTTGGGCCCCAACAGGGCCCTCCTTCCTTTGTGAGGAGAGAGCAGGAAGTGGACAAAGCTACATCAGGATTAACACATGAAAGAAACCCACTGGAGAGAAGGCTGGCAGTCTGCTCCATCTGGGCTTCAGCACTGGACAGATCATGGCAGTGCAGGGCAGTGAACAGGGACTATAAAGCCTTTCACTGTGGGGTCTAATGCATTTTGTTTTTCTCTGAACCCATTAGCCCAACCCATGTTTAGGAGTGCTTTTCCTGTCTTGATAAACTGTGCCTATTTCTATTCATGCCTAACATAATAGGTGTGACACTTTCTCTATCTCTCATCCAGGCTTATTGAATTTGTAGCTTGCCTTTATTGCCATTTTTCTCTAAAATTCTAATAAAATTGTCCTAGAGCTTCCTTCTCAGTCCTGTGGTAAATTGTTGTGTTAATAAAGGTGAGAATGAGAAAATAAACCTATTTCCCTGGTGACACCCTGACATAAATGCCTTTTTCCCTTTATCCTCTAGGACCACTTTGTATCCTTAGATTCAGTGATCCACCATGTAAACACCAACCTCCCCACAGGCAGGCCTGACCTCACAAGACCAAGTCCCCTGGAAGGATGGCTCCCCACAAAGTCTCCTGAGACCTCCAAGTCAGTCCACCCCAGGTTCCCACACCAAGCCAGCCCTGGGACCTCCATAGAAGACCTTGATAGCATCACAGAAAGAAAATATCCCCTTTCAGCAGCTTTTCCACAGAATACAGTGCACAGTGCACAGTGGAAAACACTGAAATCATTCCTGGGCCATCAATAGAAGCTAGTGGAATTCCCTGCAGTGCTTTCTGAAGCTCAATATTCTGTGAAAAGATGAAGACAGACTGACACACAAAATACAGTCAGCAACATGTTAGCAATCAGATGCACTGCATGGTTCCCTTTTGTGGGAGGAATAATATGTGAAGGGTTCTCTGTTCACACAGAAAAATAGGACATCACGACCCATACATCTGTGCAAGAATATAAAAAGCAGTAGTTTTTTTGTTTGTTTGTTTTTTCTTTTGGACAGGGTCTCCCTGTAGTTCTAGCTAGCCTAGAACTCACTATGTAGCCTGGGTTGGCCTTGAAATCCCAAAGATCTGCCTGCCACTGCCTCCTTAGTACTGGGACTAAAGGCATGCACCACCACACCTGGCCTAAGAGCAGCAGTTTTTATTGTCATAACATCCATACTGTTTCACATATAGTGGTATGAATATTATGGGAGTAACCAACTACTATCTCACTGGATTTAAGATCTGCTTCATAAGATGAAGTCCATGCCTAACACTGATATCAGGCCCAGGAGCCTGAGGATAGACAGGTCACATGGCAGGGCAGAAAGATCAATACTAGTTTTCTACACTTGATCTTAGCCAAAAGGCCGAGAAGCGATGCAACACTAGTTTTCTAATAAATAGTTGTAGTATTAAACTGATTCCTAATGACATTTGTTATGCCCACAGAATCCTGCCTCTCTCAACTCTCACAAGAGAAGTTTCCTTATGCAACAGATGGTGATTCACACAGAAACCAACGACTTCCCAAAGTGCACAGAACAAGAGGCTGAAGAGTATTTATCTCTGACAATGACACTATGTCAAACGTCTTCCCTCCGAGCTTAGGGATGAGAAGAGGGGGTGGAAATACTGTAATAAGAGGGGTTGGAAATACTGTAAGAAGAAGGGGTGGAAATACTGTAAGAGCCAACAGTGATGGACGACAAAAGGAAGAAGAATTTTCCAGACAGCTGATCAGCTACTAATATGAACTCACAGCACTGCCAAGAGCTTGTGTAGGTCTCATGCAAGCTCAAATCAGACAAAATCCCAGCATAGGGAAAGAAACAGGGAAAGAAACACCCACCCTACCTAAGAGACTATTGGAAACTGATGGCTCCTGGGAGCCGAGGAGTCAGTTTCCATTAAGGGTGGATGGATCTACACTAAAGGATATTTCAATACAAATTATATTCTGTAGACTTTATTATATGCATAATTGAGCACATTAAATTGGGGGAAGGGGATGTAAAAGGAGGTGTGGATGGGGGAGGGGATCTAAATATAGTTAAATTACATTGTATGAAAATTGCAAATATCAAAAAATATATTCATACTGTTTGATTGTTCCAATTTCTCAGTAAACAATAAAATAGAAGTAAACTGAAAGTCATTGGTCCTCCCTGGGTAACAACTGAACCTCGCAGTCATTACATGAGGCAGAACAAGACAGGAGGCTAACCTGGAGGCTCAGAGGATTTTAATGTCTCACTTTCAGTCATTCTAGCTGAAACAGCAAGCCTCAGTTTCACTGAGAGACCCAGTCACAAGGCAACAGGTCAGAGGAATGAGGGGGACACTTGATGTTCACAGCATCACAGAACATACACCACACATACAGAGAGAGAGAGAGAGAGAGAGAGAGAGAGAGAGAGAGAGAGAGAATAATAATTGATCAGAAAGCAATGGGGATGACATCAGGCCATCAATACATGAGCTTATGCTGAGTATCCCAGGTGTGTTCAAAGAAGTACCACTGCTATTGCTGTCCCTTGGGTCCTAAAAATGCTCTGGGGGAGCATGCTTTCCTTGCACAGACAGAATTCTGGTGGTTTGAGAAACTGTCATCTTGAAGCCCAAACCTCTCCCAGCCTGCCATGAAGCCTTCTTGCATTCCTGGGTCAGCTAGTGGCACCAGAATGTAAGATCCAGGTAGAGAGGACTCCCCATTGCCACTCAGAAGAGACATGGCTGAGAAGTCTATGACAGTGAACCAAGAGCTGGACAGGTAGAGGGACCACCTGGGTGCAGGGTGCAGGCCTAAGGAAGAAAGCCCGTTCCACCAAAAACATGACTGTAAGAGTCATTCACTTTGTATCTGCACAAGCTATCCTACCTTCAAGCTTCTTTCCACCTGGGATCCATGCAAAAGAAAAGAGCCACAGGCCCCAGACCTCAGACTCACTCACATCCCTCACTCACACACCAAATAATGAAGTGACTATGTGACAGATCGGTCTCCTTCACTGGATGCAGCTACTAGCATAGAAAGAAAGGTTGCTTTCGAATTAACCTACAGGAGCCAGGAGGATGGCTAGGTGTGTGGGTGGATGCATAGGTAGAATGGTGTATGAAAGAACATACCAATAGGCAGGTAAGCAGGCAGGTGCATGGGGACCTGAGCCTGCTGTCACCTGCCTGGTCCTACTTGCTTCAGCTTGGCCTGGAAGTTGCTGATCTTCTTCCAGTCTGCTTCAATGAACTGCCTCATGTCTCCCGAGGACTTCTGCAGCAGGTCCTGCTCCTGCAGGTGCTTTCTGTTCTCCTGCCTCTGCATCTGCACTTTGTCCTACATCTGGGTCCGTTCATTCAGGAGCTGGCTGTGGAGGTTGCTGAACACCCCACCAAGTGAGTCCCAAGCAGCCTCCACTTGGCATCCACACCTTGAGGTGCCATGAGCCCAGCCAGGCACCAGAAGCCCCCAGGAAGACCCATCTAGGAGGCCAGATTAACTCAGCCAACAATACTCAATGTTCATGAACAGCCAAATTCCAGAAAAATTCAAATTACATCTGAAAATGCTAGTACCTCAAAGACACATGTCAGTCCTAGAAAAGGCAATGGCCTCTATCTGAGCCTCTGTCATGGGATCTGGGGCCCATGAGCAGGTGGAGGACAAATATCCTCTGTGGGAGAACAGAAGACCCAAGGACAGCACACCCATGGTCCTGTGTTCCTGTGGCCACAAGTTCAGTAAAGCCCCAGCCAGAGCCCCCAAACTCCTGAGCTGCCTGACCTCCTGGCTCCTGTGGTCAATTGCTCTTCTATCCACTGGCTTCTCAAGTTGGAAAGATGACAGAAAGAACTAAGTATCTCTGTCCCATTTAGGAAAACTGAGTCTAAAAGGCACAAGTCCTCTTGGGAAATGCAGGTTGCTTGCTAAGAGGCAGAAACAGAGCTAGAATGAGAGCCCCTCACTGTTTTGGTCCCTGGCAAGGCTGGCACTCACCTAAGGAAAGCAGTCTTTTTCACCAGCTCCTCACACTTCCCTGAGGCATTGGTGTGTTTGTTCTTCAAGTCCTGCAGGTCAAACATGGCCTGCATAAGCTCCATCTTCAGCCTCTCAGTGTCAGGATTCAGCCTGTGGTAGGGCCTGGCATCAGGAGAAAAGTGTTCCATGAGCACAGGTGTGAAGAAAGAAACTGATTTAGGCGCCCATGACACCAATGCCCAGAGGACATACTACAGCATTTCTGAGGGTTAGACCCAACATCAAGGCTGCTTCATGAACTCCCAGGGGAATTCAATGACAGCCTGGGTGAGCTAATTGGTCAGCACAGCGCTGATCAAAGTGTGGCTCCCAGGCCAGGGCACTGTAGCATCTAGGGGTTGTGAGACACGAAAATCCTCAGACCCAGTCACAGACCTTCTGGTCTCTCTTTCT
>NW_008356268.1:55813-59651 GCF_000622305.1 Nannospalax galili
CCCACACACACACACACACACACACAGAAGCATGCAAGTATTCACCCACCCACAACATATAGGCATGCACCCATGCACATAGAAACAACACACAGAGAGACAAATAGAGACAGACAAAGAAATAAAAACAAAGAAGACAGACAGAGAAAGAGAAAGAGACAGAGAGAGACACAGAGAGAGAGACACTCAGGACAAATTAAGAGCTATAGCCTTTCATGAAATTTACCCCAGCTGATTGATGGGAATTTATACACTATAGTCTCGATTCCCACAAAGTGACTCAGGCCACAGACTCTAGATTTCACCTGGAGGAAGCAGAACAGCCTGAGTTGTCCCCATCCCTCTGCCCAGTCTTCAGGATTTGCCTCCTGGAAGCATTTAGGGACTTGAGGTTGGAAGAGACACTCTGGAGGTATAGCTTCTGGGAAACTGTGAGCTGACGGGAAGTGCCTGGGGGTGACATAGTGGGAAGTCCTGGGGAGCTGGGCACAATCACTACCTCTCATCCAAGCCCCCCATTGGTGACAAAGGCCAGGCGATTGTGAAGCTCATCGCTCTCAAGGCTTATCAGCGGTAGCTGAGTGGTCAGATTCTCCACCTGCTCCTTCACTGGCTTCTTGGCTAGGATGGGTGGGGGCAATGCTGGCTCCCCAGTGGTCCCTGTGGGGAGATACAAACAAATCATTTTAAACAGTGATAGAGCATTGGGGCTGAAAAAGAAAAAAATGAGACTCAAGCAGAGGCTGGAGCAAGAGAACAGATATCTACTGAAGTTGTCATGGAACAGGGCAACTATCTGAAACTAGAGCCCATCAGTCATGTCCCCGTCCTCCCCCACCAGACCCAGATGTGTACCTGGTCCCCTACTGCAGTCCCCACTGTACCTGTGCTTGCCCATGCTAGCACAATCCTGCTGGCTTAGAGGATGCTGCCCCTCAAATCTGATGTGATGCAGGTGAGTTCTTGGGCCTCCAGGGCTGAGCCCCACAAAACCCTCAACACCTGATCCCAAGGCAAAACACATGAATACAGAAGTGTGCTTCATATTCAAACAACAGAAGCTAACTAGATTCAAATGGAGCTGAAGCACACAGAGGTTCCTTAACTGCTCTGAGGGACACTAAAGGGGGAGGAGGAGGCAGGACAGAGGGAGGGGCCATGGGACCCACTCCATCGCACCTCCTACCTCAGGGTACTGTTGGCAGGACTTGGGCCAGCTGGCCACCCAGACAACAAAGTCGGTGCTGCCTCCCACAGTGCTCCATGGTGCTCATTACTTCACCATGCCCCCATCTTCATCTGATCAGTCCTCTAACTCTTCATCAGGTTGTCCTGGACTCATCTGACAACAATTGACACCCATGAGAACAGACTATGACACCAGGGGCATGTGGGCCCCCTGAGAGTTTCAGCCTTGACAGGACATTCAAGTCTTCAAGCACTACCCTCACTGCTTCCCAACAGAGACGACTGCTATCATGCCCAAACCCTGTCACCTGTGCCAAGGTATGAGCTCATAGGGAACATGACAAGATAAAGTCCAGCAACCCTGAGAACTCCACAGGTGGCAGGCTCTCTGACTCGGTCCTGAGCACTTCTACCACACAGTGGTCTCCCAGAGTCCCCAGATCCCACTGGGATTGATCAGAATCGCCTATGTAGTTGTCCCAGGACCTCACGAGGAACAGACTCAGAAGTGCCAGACCAGGCCAAGGATTGAGGAAAGAGAGAGCCACAAGATACACTCAGTTGTGAGGAGAGGTGGGGTCCCAGCAAACAAAAGATGGAAATTCAGAAACTAAGGTGGCACCTCTAGCCAGCAGCACTGAGTCAGCACCACTAAACTCCTGAGGTTCGGCCATTGATGGAGAATCCTGTGCCTTGTTCAGAGGGGCTTTCCTTCCATGTTACTGGTGTTAGACACTGCATCTTAAGGAATCCACTAAAGTGAGATGCACTGACACCATGCCCTTCTCTGAGACACACTAACTCCCTTCCTGCCACCTGCTGGCCTCTTACCCTACTCTGATTCAAATCCAGGCTCTCCCTGCACTGCACCTTCACCCTGATAGTTACTGGCTCACTAGCCAGACAAAGATTCTCTGGAGTCCTTGACTGTTGGAGCTAAGACAGGCGCAGGAGACCAACTGAAGCCCAGAGGGACACAACTTAAAAGCCCCATTTCTGCAAGGCCCAATTCAAGTCCCACCTCCTCCAGGAGCCTCCCCACTCCCTGTTAGAACTCACTGTGCCTTCCCCAGGACCATCTCCTCCTTGATGGTCTCCCCAGAGACTGAAGGCCAGCTTCCTCTGGCCTCTCTCTAGTCTCTCCTTGCTCTCCATTCTCTCTCCTAAATAGCCTGGTCAGCCTTGCCAACATTTCTATGGCTGAATCCAATAGGTACTGAGCAAATGCTCCAACAGGAGTCACTGTCCCCACAAGACTGGTGGCATCATCAAAGGTTGTCAAGGGCCCTCCCGAATACAACAGAATGTCCAGGGAAGGGACGGTTGAGGTTAAAGGAACAGTCTTTGCCTCCCTGCTATCTTCTCCCCCTATTTACCAGAAGCCAAGCTCCCCCTCAAAACCAGCCCTCCAAACCCAGATGCATATTAAAGTCTATGTTCATACATCTTTATGTTGTCCATTATGTTATTTTACTACTTTGCAAAAAATCATGGACACATTTATTCACTAATATTTTGTTTCTGTTTGATGAATTAGGAATTATATAAACAAATCTCCCCTAAAATGCTAACATTCTTGACTCTCACCTCTACATAAATTACCTTATGTGAACGACCACAGCAGAAACACATTTGCTGCCATTCAGTTTCTTCCTAAGCTCTGCTTGAGCAGTCTGCTGATGAAAACTGCCAGACACTTCTCCCTTCAAAACCTGAGCTCATTAGGGTGGCTTTGTTACAAAGTAATAGGCCAGTTCTACACTTTTAGAGGCCTAGAATAAATTCTTCCCACAGATCACCTCAAACTTCCAAGGCCTTTTATCTGTCCAAACCTTCATGGAGCACAAACTCACTGGTGTTTTGACATACAAACCACACGCTACACACCAGACAAAAAGGACCCCTCGAAGTCCTGTCATTCTGCATGAGCCTTTTCACAGTATGAAACTGCTGATGACTCCATCAAATGTGCAATTTAGAGCTGGAGCTGTGTGTACCGCAGCTGTACCCACAAACAGATGGGAACATGCAAGGAAAATACAAGAAAACGCTCTAATTGAAAATGCTCTCAACTGGGAGGAAGAACTGCCCAAGATTCATTCTCTTTTCTACAAAACTAAGGTTAAAGATAATTCAGTAGAAGCAATTACATTTCATTAGGAGCCATCTACAGTCTAATAATTCCCTCAATTGCTGTTTCCCCCACCTACTCATACCTTACTATGTAGGAAATTTCTGTAGCAAAAAAAAAAAAAAAAATCTTCGTAACTTTTTATACAAATGAAAGAAATTCACAATGGATTAAAAGGTGAAATAACTATGCCTAGCCTGGCTCCTCATGGCCTCCTTGCTGAGCCTTCAGGGTCCCATCAGCTGCCTGAGTTTTGCACTCTCCACACTCATCCTGAGGGCTGACATCCAGGCCTGGTGGGGTCCGTAAGGTTCAGAGGCAGGCAGGTAAACTCAAAGATGTTGGCTTTATTCCAAAGAAGAAAACAGAAAGCAATGCTGTGTGGCTTGGAGCATCTCTTTTTATAGCCATCTCAAGGGCAAGGACTCTATCTAACAATGCTTATATTGCATTTGGCAATTCCAAAATATCTCCACAGGCTGAGCTGAGATGTGCCTAGCAAGATGATGAGGAAATTCA